>NC_092070.1:6187500-6395000 GCF_039877785.1 Chaetodon trifascialis
TACAGAAATCTAGACATTTTTAACCTTATGTAAATTCTCAAAGGATAAAAACGATCTACATTTAAAAATTAACTTAAGCTGATATAAAAAAAAATAAAAATAAAAAAAAAACATGACTGAGCAACCCTCTTTACTTGATCACCAAAACAAGTCAGAATTGAATAAAACACCCAAATTTTTCACAGTTGCTTTTGTGTGTGTGATAGGGCTCCAAGATTGCAGACTTTGAGACTAAAAGAATTTGCTGTTGCAAATAAGACAATTTTCCAGTTTTAAGAAGTCCAGCAATTGACATCAGAAACGCAGATGGTAAGCTGGGTTAGGTTGCTGCAATTAGTGGATTTTAAGGGGGGATGTTATCGCCAGCACAACAGTGGTACTGTACATTATGTTTAATAGCGACCTGACTCAAAGGCAGCATATAAATAGAGAAATAGACAACAGACCCAGGATTGATCCTTGGGGAACGCCACGAGAGGAATAGGAACAGAAAAGGTTCCACTAGACATCAGACCCTTTCAGTCCAACCTAAATTTAAAGACGCTGTGGAAGGATGGAGTGGTCTACTGTATCAAAGGCTAGCTCAAGTCTAGCAGGACCAGAATGGACGTTTTCACCTTTATCTGCACCATTTGTGACTTTAATTAAGGCTGCCTCAGCACTGTGTATAGCTCTAAAGACTAAAGACCAGACTGATAGTTATCAAAAATACTGTGAACACTCATGAAGACAGGCAGCTGAGAGGTATAATGTTCACCTTACATATGGAAGATATTTGAGAAATAGGTCTGCAATTGCTGAGGGTGAGTGGGTCAAGATTAGGATTTTTAAGTTGAGGTGCACCATTGCATGTTTAAAACAAGAAGAGAAAATGCAAGTGCCCAAGAAGCAGTTAATAATAGGAAAGATGTAGGGACTGACAGTGGGCAGTGCTTCTTTTAATATAATGTCGAGTTTGCAAGAGGATTTATTTCGAGAGACATTGGATTCTAAGACTGAAAGAGATATTGGCTGAAATTGAGTCAGCACTGCACAGTTTGAAGGGGGGGACAGATAGGACATGCTTGTCTGAAACAATCAGAATCTTAATATTCTGCACCTTTTTCACAAAATAATGCAGGAATTCCTCCCCTTATTCAAGGCTAATTTCAGAAGTAGAGGTGGAAGAACCCTCCACAGAGGAACAGAATCAATAACCTTACATGAGATTTTGCACATATGCAAATTTGTAAAAAAAAAAAAAAAAAAAAAAAAAAGCAAAGCCAAAAGGCTGATCATGCTTCTATAACAACAGCCTGATAGTTGATCATGTGAGCTTGGTGGATGTCAAGGGAGACTTTTAACCTATTAGCCTTCCATGTACCTTCAGTTTTCCTGCAATGCCTCTTGAGGACCAGAGTGTGCTCTTTGAGCCATAGAGAACGACTGTGCATTGTCTCTTTAATTTTGAGAGGGACAATATGGAGTGAGGCAGATATTGTTGAAAGGGTTAGAGAAGGCATAAAAGAGCTTGAACTTAAGGTGGTGTTGGAAGCACCACAGAAGCACAGAATTTACTGCCAGAATCAGCATTAAGAACATGTGAGGAACTGGACCATAAATGAAGAAACTTGAAACTTCAGAGAGTAAAAGAACCAACAATCAGAAACAGACAGCAGTACTTCCCCTGACCCGAACAAACCTGAAACAAAAATGAAGATGAAAATGAGAAAAATTAGCAGGGGTAGCCTCAATTAAGGGGGCAGTGTCATTAGGAGTCATTAGGACAGTAGCCATCAAGTCCAGACAATTAGCAGTTAAAAAAGATGTTCAACAGACCACATTTTAGTGGTCAGGTAACAGAACCATTCAGAGTTGTGGTGCATGCAACTGGTTAATACAGTGGAGTGAACTCTGAACTCAGAATGTCAAAAGGTGTAATAATAGTAACTATGTTGAACTTCAGAAAACTTATCCCACCGCTGGTATTAAAGCTGACCAAAACCCAAGAAGAAGTCAAATGAAACCCAAAACCACTCCTAGGCCGAGAGCCATAAGGAACTCCATGCCTGACAAGCCCAGAACCAAAAGAAATACTGGTAACCCCACACCTGATAAACCAGACACCATTCTGATTGGGGACTCTATAACCAAACGCAAGAATGGCAAAGACTGAAAATCCTAACTATGGGTGACACATCTGTCAGGGAGCTAACAGTGTTGTTGCCAGTAATCCTCTCGACACATCCAAGTAATATGAGGGTTATTATCCGCAGTGGCTCTGAGGTCCTGAAGAAAACTTTTGCCTGCTACTGGAGAAACTGAGCAACTGTCAGTCACAACATGCATTCATATCAGGCCTCATTCCAACCTTGGGGAATGGAATCTAATCTTCCAATAAACTCCTTGCCCTAAATACATGGCTGACATCTGCATGCCTCACCCATGGGATAAAGTTTATTGACAACTTTAACATCTTTTAGAACTGTAAAAGGCCGCTTTAAGCCTGATGGGATACATCAAAACAGCACTGGTTGCAGGCTGCTTGGCGCCAATCTACGTCATGCTCTTGGGATGCCAAAACAAGAATTCACAGATAAGTACAAAGGCCAGCAAACACAGGCAGCCGCTTCCTTAAACATGCTGGCCATCTTAAGCAGTCAGTGACATGGTCAAACACATTGTCGCAGTCACAGACCATCTGGTACCTGTCTCAGTAATCTTAAATTTGTCAATGTTCACCCACAGCCAGTTTACCTCTCCTTGCACAGAATCTTTACAGCTGAAATGATTTCTTTTCAATATCAAATCACTGGCTAGCAAATTATTTTGGTTATTGGTCTGATAAATGGAAAGAATTTGCAATTTAGAATTTCTGTTGAGACCTGGCTAAACAGCACTACTGACCTAGCAACACTGATAGAGGTTTGTCCTCAAAAATTTTAATTTTTATTGGTTAGTCAGACAAACCAGGAAACGAGGAGTGCTTGAGTGTTTTTTTCTAAACAGTTTATGTCTCATTCTGACCCAGGCCTGGTTAGCACATCATGTATTGTTAAAAATGTACCAATTGGAGGAGTTCATCTCAGACAGACATTATCAATGTGTCAAAAACATGCAGACCCCTCTTTCATGTCAAAGGGACCACTTTAAGAAACTGTACCTGGTGTGACCTTGCCACGGCGCATTGCAACATTATCTGACAATACATTGCATTGAACTGTGTGATCATTGCAATGGAGGATAAAATATTTCCTTAATATAGAGTTGTAAAATTTTGTTTCATAGAACTATAAGCTGTTGTGCAGACCTAATGGATCCATTACTTAAACTTACCGTCTCCTTTCACCAAATTTGCAACGTGCAGATTGCGATTTACAACACCCACATGTACCTAAAATTTGTGATCAACAATCATTTGTGAAACACGCTGGTCTACATGTGCCAATCTGTGTCTAAGTGATGTTCACAAAATGCTGTCATGAAACAGGTCCCTGGGTTGTATTTCATTGTCTAAGTGGTACCTGAAGCAACACATCCCCAACTCCACAGCCACTTGCATTTCTTAAACCCATGCTGTTTGAAGTCTGAAGACGCAATAACACTCCCTCTCCTGTCGTAGCTCTGCTTATGTTCTTGAATGTAGCTTCTTTCAAAATGAAAATGAGAAAAACATTGTAAAAAACAACTGGCAGCAAGTGTTAACAGTAGATTTATCATCTCCATTGGGTTTAATGGAAATGTTTATAAGGGAGTGAATAGGGTCCACGAGCAGAGAGGTTTGGAAAAACCAACTTAAAAATATTTCCATTCTTGGCACAAGCATGTATAAATTGCCCTAATTAGTTTTAAAGGGATCCAGATTGAAAATAATAATAATATCCATCCATTTTCTATACCGCCTATCCCTTTCGGAGTTGCGGGGGGGCTGGAGCCTATCCCAGCTGTCAACGGGCGAGAGGCGGGGTACACCCTGAACCGGTCACCAGTCGATCGCAGGGCACATACACACAAGACAAACAACCATTCCCACTCACACCTAGGGGCAATTTTAGAGTCACCAATTAACCTAATGAGCATGTTTTTGGTCTGTTGGAGGAAGCCGGAGTACCAGTACATGCACGGGAAGAACATGCAAACTTCACACAGAAGTTCAAACCGGCAACCTTCTTGCTGTGAGGCATGCACACTACCTGCTGCGCCACCGTGCAGCCCATAAAGAGATCTGGCAGAATAGGATATTTTCTTCTTAATTTTATTCATTAATGCAGAACCACACCTACTCCATCTCCCCCTTCTCTCCTCCATATTACCTCTGTACTGTGGACGGAGGGCACGGTTGTTGGGGCAGTCACGGCCCTGCTTGCTGAAGTTGATATTGGTTCTGATGCAGCGCTGCAGCAGAGGCTGGGTGGGCCGAGTGTTGTCGCTCATGCTCAGAAAGATCTTGTAGGGCTCATTCTGGCTGAGGAGGCGCAGGGAATGCATCTGTGGAGGAGAAGTGGGGTGGTAAAGGACAGTAGGTGGAGGCTGATTTATTGGTTTATTTGAGTTCAGCAGTCTAATTTACCAGCACAGTTTGACTAGGTGAAGAAGCAACCACCACCCCCAAGTTGAAGTCATTTAAGTGAAATAACCTATAAGTAGGTCTTCTAATGGTCTCAATTTTTATGTGTATTACAAAATCAATACATTAGTTTCAACGAGGCATAGCCTTCATTACTTTACTTTTTCACATAGTATTTCTGGCAGTGGCAATTTTGCTAAGCAGCACAATGTTCCCAGCATGCTCACTTTAAAATGACAACCACTGAAAAGCGTAAATTAGCACTTAATGGCAACAAATGCTGTTGCTAAAAGACTGAGGCTGAAGCTTCATGTCAGCAGCCTTAACTGTCAATGAACCATGTAGAATATGTGAAAGTGGAAAGAACGAGTGCTATTCTTGTGTGGCACTAACTATTATGAGCATATTAAGGAAAAAAAATGACCACTATTTTCAATATGAAGGTCATCTGAGCACATGACCACAGGTGAGAGTTGGAAGATATAATGGCTTTTCCTTCATGCTCCCTCACCATGATGCCTCTTACCCTCACCTGTGCAAACCCTGAGATACTCCATGATTTTTGAGCAGCAATTCGTTCTAAACCTGAAGGGGGAACTGCACTGTTTTTCTGCAGAGTATCATGTCTTTAGACTTGGAGATGCTGACTCTTATCTCAGCTACTTTACATTCGGCTTCAAAGTGCGAATGCTGGAGGTCACGGTCTGATGAAGCCAGCAGAACGACATCCTCTGCAAAAAGCAGAGCTGGAATCCTCTAGTCGCCAAAATGGATTCATTGAGATTCTGTCTATAAAAATCACAAGCACAAATGGCAATGATGGACAGACTTGGCAGATTCCAACCTCAACTGAGAAATATTTTTTAAAAAAGGTACTTTTTCTCTATTTCCTTATGAGTTTATTTCAATTTATTTCTTGCTGCATAGCTCGGTATTTTGATGCATGTAAGGTCTATTGAGATTTTTGGATGTATTACACATTTTAAAGTTTGCCAGGATATTACTGCCTTGTGTTAGCTAACTGCGAGTGTACACAGAGTTTATAAGTTGCTGTGGGATCTGACTTGCTACGTGTGACTGCTGAGATTTGACTTGCTGTTGCTACTTTTTCTGCACTATGCCATGAGAGGACCACACAAAGTGTGAAATGGAAAATAGGTTTATGGTGATGATGTTGATGTTGTGTGCATTCTGCCTTAAAATTTGAAAGGATGTAGTAATTTCTCTATGTACGCATCCAGTGGATGCATCCTTTTCCCCCTGATGCTGCATAGTGAATGAACAGTGTTATGAGTCGGTGTGTATTTTGGCATGTATCTGATCCACCAACCACACATACTTTAGGGAGAAATCTTCATTTTTGAAATGGTTTGCCTCTAATTCCCGCAGTCTTCTGTTGGGCCTGAGATCAAAGAATTTAATTGCCAAAAACTGCTTCACTGTAATTGTTGTGTATATGACAAAAAAGAGCCTGAACTTTTGCCAACCAGCTGGAATTATACATTGTTGTCCCATTGGCCACTTAGGATGTTTTCTTGATGTTGTGTTTCTTTATATGTAATGTTGGAAAACAGAAAAAGAGATACAGCTGATATTTTCTCAGAGACACCGGATGAAGAATCAGTGAAGAGTTAGACTAAGAATCAGATCTCAGATGAAGACAACACAGACTATCATGAAATGATCAGAGCTATACTGAAGGAGCATGTCAAACCACATATGACAGGAATGCCTCCCCCAACTATAAACCCAATAAAGAGGCATGGGCTGCCATTGGAAAGAAGAAAACAGGGTCAGTTGAAGAGAATGTCACATCTGTTGAACAGCTTTTGTGTAAATGCAATATACCAGTGTGCTATTATCTATATCTACTATTTTGCCTTAAATGCAAAAATGTCTCTTTCTGCTTTTGAAATGTTTAGAAAATGATGAATGATGAAACAATTAATTATAAATCTTAAGTAATTATTGTGTGGTATTCAAATAATTTTTTTTTAAAATTGTGATATATCTATATTTGTCATTAACAAAAATCTCATTCTACTACTGGTTTTTAACCAAGTAGTTTCCAGTGACAATGCATCAAAGGGTTAACAGATAAAAATCTGTATACTGTATATCACTTAAGTAGATGTAGAAGGAGATAGGAGAGAAGGAGAGAGGAGAGAAGGAGACAGAGAAAGGAAGAAAGGATAGTGAAACACCAAGAAAAGAGAATGAAGAAGAATGACAGAGAGGTTGATTGACAAGTGAGAACAAAGGATGGGTGAGTGAGAGTAGGAGTAAACAAAGTGAGAGCAAATGGCAGATGGTGTGTGGGAGTTGATTACTTTGATGCATGCAGGTGAGTGCTGTGCTGGATTGTAATGTGTTGCACTTTGACGTTGAGCTTCCTGATTTGAAGAGCTGAGGTTTGAATCTGATCTATCCATCTGCTCCTCAGTGACATAAAAAGGCTTTCTGGTCAGAAGCCAACCACAACATAAAATGCAGATGTATAGCGCCGTGAATGTGAATACATGCAGATTATGATATTATTTCAACACATCTTCAAAGCCAAACAACCGAATAGGTACAAGCAAGTGGCCAGTACAATGAAAGTAGACATCCTGTGTTTGTTTGACCCATCCATTCACCCCACCTTCAGCTATACGCGACCTTTCTTGCTCCTGTCATAATTACCATGGCCACAAGTGAAGGCCGCCAAAGAAAAAAAAAAAAAAGAGTAAATATGGATCATAAGCTGCTGGTACAGTTGAGCTGTACTGCTGTTTCTCTGGTGAGGACAGGCTGTATTTATTACATCAACTACTACATCTACTCCTTCGTTTAATAAAAATAAGAAGAAAGGATTTCTCAGACATTGAGATTTCTGACAAGTAAAAGTGGATGCAATTTAACATATGGATGGTTTTATTTGCTCTGAGTATATGCACTGCATTTCATTACATTACTGTTACAATGTAGCCTCTTTTATCTAAACCACTTTGGGAAAAGTAGATGCTTTCAGTTACAGGTTATGAAGTTGTAATTTGCAATTCAAAGCTGCACTGTGCTCTGTGCTGGCAAGGATATTACAAATTACATTTCTGCCACGATCAACTGGATGTGTGTTGTTTTCTCCGTGTCATATTTACTTCCCCTGCACTCACATACCTGCATCTGTGTCACATAGATGGGCTTATTGATGAGTATCCAAGTGGACGTCTCGTAGCACGGAGGGATGGTGATGGAGCCTTCATAGGTGATGTAACGCGTGGTGTCAGGGTAAAGGTCTGCTATGTTCAGGCCCATCAATAAGAACGCATCATCTAGAGAGAGAGAAGAAGAAGAAGAAGAGGCAGACAGTGAGAGTGTTAAGCTGATGCAGTATGTTGTGTGAAAGTCTGTTATGTTCAGACCCATTAACAGGAACGCAATGTCAGAGAAAAAGAGAGGAGCAATGAATACTGTGTGTGTGGTTAATGTAGAACACTGCATCCAGGGTATAAATCTATAATGTTTGGAGCAATTACAGGGAATTATTTGCTTGAGAAAAACATAAATATGTTGGAGCAGAGAGAGAGTGTTTGTATTAATTAGGGCCAAAAATGTTCCACACAGTCAAGCTATGGGGACTCACCTCGCATTTATGGACAAACTGCTGGTTCCCACAGGCTAAAGCGTTCATTTTTAAGGTTAAGACCTGCTTCTTGCTTTAGGTTGGTGTACATCTCCAGAGAATTAATATAAGTCAATGCAATGCCCTCCTTAGTGGGAAAAAAAACAAGTTTGTGTGTGTCTGTGTGTGGTTGTGTAGCTCTGCTATGTTTAGCCCCATTAACAGGAAGGAATTCTCCAGAGGGCCGTACATCTTCACAGCAGGTTGGAAAACAGATTTTGGCAATGTAGCACTGATTTGTATGAAATTAAGAATGTATTCTTGCTGAAGCGTTGGAAACATGCATGTGTATGTGATGGTTGTTGTGTAACAGCATGTAGAGCTGAGAGTAGTCTACATCTCCCATTATCAGAAATGAATGGTTTACAAGAGAAAAGAGACTAGTGTGCCAAATTTTAGACTTGGAAGGTTTTTAGGCATGCTAGTGGTCATTCGGTCAGTACACCACTTTGGTCCAGACCAAAATATCTCAACAACGATTACACTGATTGCCACACAGTTTTGTACAGACATTCATGGTCCCCAGAGGATGTCTCTCAATGACTCTGATGATCCCTTGTGCCACCTTGAGGATGACATTTGCAGTTTTGAGTGAAATACCTCAACAACTGTTGGATGGAACAGAAAAATGCTATTTGGTTCATGATGAATTGTAGGAAATATTGTGTTTTCATCATCAGGTCAAAATTTACATGTGAGAGGAGAGGAACAAACAGGCAGGAGGTTCATTCAAATTAGACAGCACAAAGCAGGTTGTTGGTGTTTTGATGGAAAATGGGTCTAACACACTGCGTTGACGATAGCCGTCTCAGAACCACTTCTGTTCCTGCTGCCACTTTGATGATTTTATCAACAAGAAGAAACTAAATACTTACAGCAAATGCAGAAAAATGACACAATGATTAAAATGTCAATAAACATATATATTTCAACATTCCTTGGCATTTAAATCAGCATCATTTCATTTGGTTAAAGCGGTAAATCAGTCTGCACTGATCGGTAACTGAACGAGTGACTCTTATATCTGTCCACAACAGCTTGATTCTGTATGAAAAGCTTCTCCTTCAGTTCATTAAATCCCTGCAGACATCTGAAGGCAGCAGGACGGACATGCTGATAAATCTGCAGCCTTGGACTGGAGAAATGCATTACGCACAGACGTCCACTGTGTTTATCTTGATTAAATCATGTGCAAACGACACCAGACGGCTACAAAATAAGCACACACCTCTACACACATCAGACTGCTCCATTATAACTTGGTATTCCGCTGTTTATGGGAGACATCAGATTACGGGAGCTCATTAATCCTGTACGTCACAGCTCTGCTCTCCAATTTAAAGAAATGGATAAAAATCATGTTTAATTCTTGGAAGCAAATCTAGTTGTGTCACATTTTACAATATGATGTAAACATTTCTGTGAAATACAGTCGAGGTTTAACAGGAATAGTGTCCGATTGATGTGATCATCTTCACCAAACTATACTTTATTTGTTTCCATCGTCCACTGAATAAGCTCTATTTGTTGAAGCATAATCATAATGCTCCACTGTGATGACTGCGAGTATTTACTGAGACTGAGAGTATTTACATTTCATGGTCAGGAATGTTCTATTTGTAAAGAAACCCTTTATGAAAGCCCTGCATCCATACCCGGAGTCATGTCCACTCCAAAAATGACTCACCTGATAATTGGCTCACAGCCAAATTTCTCACTAAACTTTGCTAGAATTCAATGTTAGCACGTTTTTGAGAATCCCTGAAAGCAAACAAACATTTGGAACTTGGGTGATTCATTGTGAAGGGCAACACTATTCAAATCGCAAGAGGAGAAGAACATCGAAACATGCTCAGAGATGAAGTAAGAAAGCTTTAGCTTGACAGAATCCCTCTCATAATGACAGTTTACTCAAGCATCACAGCCTCAGAGTGACAGGATTTTTCTTTCTACCACTTTAAATGGAGAGGTGTGACACCCAATGAGCAGCCTATCTGACATCATGTTTTGTTTTGTTTTTTGTAGATAGTACTCAGAATTTCTATAATCAGTTCATATCACATAGCAAAAACAGCTGATTTAAAGACCTCATTTTACTCCAGGAACAAAATACATGCCATGCAGATATTCAAAGCAGAATTAGCTTATCTAGGGACAAAACACAGAGTGTGTGTGTGTGTGTGTGTGTGTGTGTGTGTGTGTGTGTGTGTGTGTGTGTGTGTGTGTGTGTGTGTGTGTGTGTGTGTGTGTGTAAAAGAGAGAGAGAGGAGTCTTTGTGTCTTACGTCTGTAGTTGATTCTGGTGATGGTGTCTCTATTGAGCATGCGGTTGAGGAAGGAGTTGGAGTTTTCAGAGAGCTGAAAGATGACAAAGAGAGATGGGGATCAAATATTCATCACAAACCACAGTGCAACGCGCGCACACGCACACACACACACACACACACACACACACACACACACACACACACACACACAGGCAGGCAGGCAGGCAGGCAGTAAAACACATGTAGCAAGCAGCTTAAGGTCTGAAACAGTGCACTTTTTTTGGGTTCTGCAATCCTTACATTACTATAATGACAATCATATAATCCAGCAGTGAGGGGTTTTGTTTTTAATCTACCATATGTTCTGAGTGAGTCAAAGCATCTAATAACCTCTGCTCCACATGTTAATTGGTCCTTCATTGTGTCTCAGTGCGCTCCCAGAAGGACATGCTGACCTTTATGAAGATGGAGACCACAGCGATGCCATGAGGGCTCTTAGCTGCCTCAGTGTAGTTGGCGTACAGATCCTGGTTATAATGGATCAGCTGGACCTGAAAGAGAACCACGATAACACAGAGCATTACAAGCTAAACTCAAGTAATGAAAAGACCGTGTTTGCTACTTTGACTTGATGAAAACGGCTCAGTGTTTGTTGATTCGTCACTCCTCATTCATCAGTCTTATTAATTGGATTTGTTTCATCAGAAAGGTTGAGTCACACCGGAAATTGGCACAGCAAAGTTAATCTGTGCATCTTCACAAAGCACATGAGTCCAGAAGCTCGGCCGTGTAGCGACTGCTGTAGCTGGTCGGTTACTGCAGCCGGGAGGGCGAGTGCTCGTCAGTCAGGCTGCTTGTTCGTTAGAGCTCATCATTCTCTGCTGGTTGGTGTTCTCTCTCTATTATGGTCTGTTAGGGTCAACTGCACTTTGGATCAGGCCTCATTTTCTTGGGGTCTGACTGTGCTCAGGTACCCGTGGGATTGGGTCTCTCCTTTTGGAAAATTAATTTATGCACATTGGGTTTGAGTCTTCCACAGGTTCATAAAGACAACTATGCTATTCTGTGTTTATCCCAGCTGGACTGTTTTCAAGATTCTGTTAACAGACGTCATAAACTGATTCTCCAGTCGCAAGTTTTTTTCTTAAACAATGAGATTACTTCTTCCTTCATGTAGAGCCACAATCCCAATGTGTATGACAACAGACAGAAGCATTTCAAACACTTACAGCTTCCGTTTAGCGTCTCTGTGCGTCTCTCAGGACAGAGTGGACTTACAAAATATCAACATTGTCATCACTGACTGGTTAAAGACAGAGAAGCCCAGGGGATCTCCACACAGCCCCAAACTCCACAAAGACAAGAAGACACTGGCTCTGATAACCAGGTCTGAATTCATTTCAGGCCTCATAACAAGATGAGCTCAGAGAAAACGATTGCTCACACATAAAAAGTTTTCCTCTTAATGAGAGAGGACGGTTTCAGAAAAACTTACTCTGTGTGGGTTTTGTGTGTACATTTCTCTGTTTCATGTGTGTGTGTGTCATTAATCATAATGAGTTTGCCAATGTCTCTGTCTGGTATCCGTAATTATCTTTCAGCCTGTTAGTGTTCACTGCTCCCTTGCCTGAGTTGATGTGTTCATGTGTGTCCTACAAATGTTGTGTGTTTAATCCAGCGTGCGTTGTCTCTGTCCTGTCTCTTACCTCTCCGGGAAAGGCCTGTCCATTGAGGAGGTGCTCTGAACCCTGGGAATCCTCGCTCCCAAAATGGAGGCGCACCTCCTCCAGCCTGTAGCTGTAACCCAGCGGGCCCCCCGAGATGTTCACCAGGTGGGCTTTGTCTGGCCGCAGGGACACGTGCTTCCCCGTGTTGTACATGGTGCCTCCCATCTGCAGAGAGACAGACAGGGACGGGCGTCAGCAATGCACTGGCTGTAATTTATGGTCTGTAATATCTGGTATGTTCTGATGGTATATAATTATTAGCAATATCATTATTCTAATTCTAATAAGTGTGACATGTTAAACATAGAACATGAAAGTGTACATGACATGTTAACCCGAAGTGCTGCAATGGAGCCCTGTTTTATTTTTAACATGGGTAATCCCATTGCCTCTGGCCCTAGCAGCACTGTGGCCCACTTATAGAACTACAGCAGCTTTGTCATCTGAATGGAAAAAGTAGACTGTGCTGTGATGTGTGACAGGGTTCACTGCAACCTCTTTTTTCTATCTTTTATGGAGACTTTAGTGAGCTGACTGTCTCGGCCTAATTATGGAACAAGAGGACAGTTCTGCTTCACTTGTTCAGTCTGGATATTAATGCTATGTTATGCTAAGTTATATCAAGTCAACCAAAGCAAGAGGCAATGTATGCTGTAGGCAGGACAAAAGAGCTGCGGAGTGCTGTCGTGGTTGGTTTTGTGTGTTTGTTCATGTGCTGTAACATGAAAGAGGACCGAGCAATAAAACAAAACAAAGACGAAGTATAAAGTATGTAAAAACATGTGAAGTAATCTGTTTCCTGTGTCTTCTTCAGGTTGCCCTTTGCATCCAGTGCAGGGCTGTTGTCCTTGTTTTGTTCACTAATACAACTCCTTAATTCCTTCTATGACAGATCAATTCTGTTTGTGTGTATTAAAACAGCTTTTCCTGTTGTTCATACGGCTCCAGAGATGTATGTTGTCAGCTCTTCACAACACCCCTGGCAACAAATAAACCATTAATGTTCTTTACCAGCACGCCAACTATTTTCATCATACATATTATATGACATTGGTTGCGTTCATGTATTCATTACTGCTGTTTGTATATAATAAATGGGGAGAGAGCACGCAGCCTCAGTTTAATTGTGGCATGCCACTGCTGGGGTTGTTTGAAATTAAACCATTACTCACCAGCCTGAAATCCATTCACAGTATAATCCTTAAAGAAAAGCACAACATCATTTTAAAAGGAAAGGCAAAGGATTTAGAATCTAAAAATGACTTTTTCACTCTTCTATGTCACTCAACAGGTTCTGTGACAGGTGGCACAGAGGCTTAGTGCTTTCCTATTACTGTCCTATAGATTTAGATTTTTTAAGAATTCAAGAACATTTTTGCATTCTTATCCTAAGGTTTGCTTTCAATTGTGAACTCTGAACCTCCTGAATGCCACCTGGTCAGTAGATGCACATTTGTGAGCTTTGATCATTAGCACAGTCAACACAGTTGTGTGATTTGCTGTATACTGGTAGCTGTTCTGTTCAATTTGTGGACTAGTCTCATTCACAAATATGGAAAGATAAATAAATAAAAAGAAGAAGAAGAACTTCACACAAGAGCTTTAAGTGCCAGCAGTGATTTTTGGGGATCTAAAAAATGAGAGCAGATCTCTACAGCTGTCACAACCCTGCCAGTGCACCAGCTGTAGGGTTACAGAAATTAAGAATACATGGTTTGACAGTAGACAACATAAAACAACAAGTGGGAGGCAGTCAGGGGGACATGGCGGTCACAGAATAGATGAGAGTACACTGCAGTGCTGGTTGTTATAATGGAGCAAGTTCATTTGGACAGTGACAATGGAAGACTGATATGGGCAACAAAACATAAATTTGACTTGAATGTATCTTAAATGTTTTTTCAGCTGATTTCACTCGCATACTGCATCATGAAGGCCTGGTCACACCAGCATCTAACTGTAACACTGCACAGTGAAACTAATTCTTTCCAAAGGAATTGCTGGCATTAGTGCAATTGCTTGCAAGGGCGAAGTTAATCCATGCAAATCTTTCCTGTCACGTTCAACTTTTGGATAATTTTGACCTGCTAATTCGCACCATTGGAGAGCAAGCCATCTGAACAGAGCTGACCTTCTGAGGGATTGGAGTGGCTGGGAATCCAAAATGGAAGATGCTATTCATTAACAGAAGAGCAATGGTTTGCAGATAGTCAATGGAAAACATGTCTTCATGGCAAACTGTGTAAAATTACTGTCCACTCAGAGCTAATAAGCACTAAGATCTGAATTATTAAGTTAAATGTATTTTTCCCCTGTGGACAAAGGCAGACTATCTGTACATGACTTGCACAACAGGCTTGGACCAATTATGGATTTGTTTTACAGGGAGCAAAAAGCCCCAAAAATGTCTAATGAATAATTATTATCAATAATGGAAGACGCCATTCATAGCAAGCAGCTTCAGTTATAAAGGAAATGCTGGAGGAAGCTGTATTGGTGAAACATCATTGTGACAGCTAAATAAAGGCACAGCTGTGTTGTTAGAATAATTTCGAAAATATAGCATGATCTGACGTTAGTGGAGGAGCAGGTGTTCGCACAGATGAGCAGCAGAGATGCTAACATCTCAAAGGATTTCCTCATCTTTTAACACCGCTGCATTAGACGAAGGGGTTGCAGCACAGCAGGTGGAGAATGGCATTCCATGTGGGAGCTCCCTGCACCAGATTGAGGGAAACAAATCAAACACTCTCCAAGTAATTGAGAACAAACAGGTTAAAGCTGTTTGATGTGTGGTCTTAAAAAACCGAACCAGTGTGAGGCAAATCTTCAAAGCCTTCGTCTGTTTTCTGACAAGCATGTGATGGAATCAAATGTATGGAGAGGGCAAAGACTGAGAATCTGAGAATCGTGAAAAAGCAGGAAAAAGCCAGAATCGGGGAGCAGGAAGATGGAGCTGGAGAAGAGGAGAGCTGTGACGGCTGAGTGGTTAAGGCACTGGACATGAAATCTAATGAGGACCTCTGAGCTGGCTCAAACCCTGCTGACAAAGAGAGAGGTAAAAAGGAGCAACATGAAATGTTTGGGGGTTTAGTTTTGTCTATAAATGTTCAAACTGGTCCAAACTGCACCATCAGACAACGGATGTAGTGAAGAGATACACCAGCACCTGACAAAGAATCCTAACAATCATGGCAGCAGAGGCCAAGATTAGAGGTCTTCCAACCACCACAGGTCATCACCAAACCAGACCCTTCACAACTCAACATTAAGATGTCACAACAAGACTTTGTGTCTTACCTAATGTAAAAAGAGGACGCAAAGAATCAACGGAGCCCCCCCACAAAACACCACATATCATTAGGCCTCAGCATCCAAAGCTACAGCCTCAAATGTTTTATGAATAACCGCAGATCTTAAATAAAATTGTAGCTGCTGTGAAGCATTTTGAGGAGGAAGAAGCTAAAGGAGAAAGATGGGAAAAAAATGAATGAGAAACACAGGAGGGTCCATCAGCAGAAGTGTCACAAAGATGAAGACAGAGTAACATAACTGTAAGCATTTCTGAACAGGATTGCCTGATCTATCTTAAACCTGCACTAAGCGCTTTTCTAGACACCTGCTGATAGAAACTGCTCTGTCAAATGCACATGCATAAGCAGAACATGTCATGTTTCTCAGACACATGATCTGAGACGTCAAACGGACGGAGCGAGGTTCACCACTTTGTGAACGCATGAAAGCTTTTGCTTCTATCATCAAGACCCCAATATATTATTTTTTTCAGCATATGTACAGCATGTTAGTACAAGTCATCAAATGGCATGTAGCTGACGTTGTTTTGGTAAACGGGAGGAAGTAGCAGATAAAAATGCGAGAGACAAAAGTAATATCGAGGCAGAGAGACAGCCACTAAAACACACAATGAGAGAATCAAGGTTGGTTTGCGCTTCCCAGAAAAGTCATTAGTCAAAAGAATAACACAATTTTCTCGGTTCATACCTTTTGCTTCTTTTGGGGTTGAATTTGCAATTAGAAAAGATGTACGACTTGGGCAGTCAGTGTGAAATGAGCCAGATGTATTAATAGAAAGATGCGCCTCCTTCACAGAGCTGGGCAGAGTGTTGTCTTGATAAACGTACTGTATAGTTGTATGTATTACCATTGTGGTATGCATCATCATACATACAGTTACATTAAAAACTTCTATGAATGTCATGGATTATTATCTTGATTAAACTTTCCTGAGCATACTGCATACTATTAGCCCAACACACCACAATGTCTTGCACTGGGAATTAATCGAAAGAGGAACAGATACTGACAGAGACAGAGAATCAGTCAGTCAAACAATCAAACATCCAGCAGGAAAGAGACAAAGGGAAACAGAATTAGGCAAACTGACATAGAGAAAGACAGAGTAATAATGAGGAAAAGAGAAAGAACTGACGGAAGGAGAAATGGACGGAACTGGGCACAGATTAGGCAAACTTCAATGATTGGTTGAGAGAAATAGGTTGGAAGGAGAGTTTGAGACACAGCGAAACACTTTTGGATGAGAGAGAAAAATGGGTTAGGAAGTGCTTTAGCTCCTCCGAGAAACAGTAAGCGAAATGAAATGCTAATATTTAAGAGAGGAAAAGTGATCGGTCCCACCTGGGCTTGGGATGTAATAGGCCACTGCATAATGCATGTAACCCAATGAGCACACAGTGAGAGTCGAGATTTTAATTTAAGTCCTCTGCTCTGTCGGTATCTATTAGAGACAAGCTCTCTGGCTATCCCTCTGTTGACACTGTGGGCTTAATTATCACACTAGAGGATGGTGAGTAGAAAGCTCTGCTTTGCTTGCTCTTTCGCAGCATTATGCTACTGGAGGCCGGTGATTTCCAACCACTCTACCCCTCGGGGATCCCAGCTAGGCACTCGTGATAAAGAGACACACTGCTGCAGGGCTAAGCATCTCTTACCAGGCTGATCCACACTTCAAAAAGATGTTTACTGCTTCTTGTTCAGCAGCATGGTATGCTGCATTTGGAAAGCACCAAGATCTGATCCTGTTCAATCACAGTGTTAACCCAAAAGTTGCACACCCGATCCAATATGGACGCTCCCAGCTCAAACCGTGGCTCCGCATATCAGTTCTGAAAGTTGCCAGTTAGCGACAGAATTCAACTTGCTGATTTTGGAAGTCAGATCCTTCTACATGGAGCACCACAACCAAAATGTTAGCTTTCATATCCAATTCAGCGATCAGCTTCACATATGATAATATAGTATGTGAAGCTGAATTAGTTTTGGGAGTTCTGGAGGGAGGCATCTTGATTATGGAAGTCAAATTTCCAGGTCTTTAATCCTCTATCTATCCACCCTGACCTCCTCTCTGTGATGTTGTGTGGCTCTCAAACAACACCACACTAGTAGCAGTAAAGCCTGTGTTATAAAGTCATAACTCACAGTCCCATCAGAGGTCCTTGGCACTTAACTTGAACATTAAACATTGGTTTAATGTTGTTTTGACACTGATCTAATGCGGGTGATGTCCTTGTGAGGTATCTTTACAAAAGCTCTCCACCACAGGTTTGTTTGAAGAGATAATAAGGCATCTGATAGTAGAAGAGTAGAGGTGTGGCCAAACTGTAGCTTCAAAATAAAAGCTGTCAACAGGGACATTTCTTTTGCTAATGGGGGCACATGTCGTAATCTGTTGCCTGTTCACTAATTGTTAAACCCAGGACACCTAACAATGATTTTATGTTCTGCTCATTAACTTACACGTGTGGGAATCATCAATCTGATTGATTGCGTTAGGAATATGAGCTCTGGCCCGTGTAACCTTCAGCCAGTGTGAGGCTATTAACATCTGCTTATTAGCTTTGAAGGTTGTAACCGTTCCAAGACTTATTCAAACCCAAAACAAATTCCTCTCCTTCATCCAAAGCCCTTATTAGACAGTAAGTATCTCCATCTTTTTAATTATGTTTATTTATTTGTTTATATACTTATTGGATAGCTGTACCTCTGACACCATACTCTGTTCTCTTCTGTGTAATTCACTGGATTTACATGATTAAATGCCGGCCTTACTTTTATATCTGCTTCTTTTATGCAATTAACATATTTCTGAACTCTGAATGCAATGATGCTGGGAACTCATGGCCTCAAAAAGCATCAAGCAGCTTTTTTTCCACTCTGTTCAAATGTGAATTTGCCTCAGAGGCTCTCAGTTGAAAGTTTGTAGGTCAGTAGAATCTCTTGGTCTTTAGGTCATATAGTCTCATAGGTATTTCAGTCTGTTTTCAACCCACTTATTGAAAATTGCTCTATTTATTTTCAATGGCAGCAGATGTTTTGACATCTTTTCGAAGATGACGTTTGAGAACATAGATTCAGTTGCTAATAGCAACCACTGATAGGTTCATATCCAGGCTCTCAGACTTATTTGTGTTGAAACTGCATAATCATCTCCTGGCTTATTTGACCTTGATTAGCTTGCACATTTGGTGTTAATGCAAGCTTACTTTTCTTTTTCTTTTCTATCTTCCTTTAAAATACATGGCGGAATTGAACGTCATGCCTGTTGATCCCATCTTAAATGACATTTTGTGTGTACTTGCAACAAAGTCATAATTTGGAAAAACAGTCCGGACATGCTTCAAACAGTGGTTCTGCTAATCATTTTCTTTAAAGCTGCACTACAGTAGGTGGCTTCAGTGCCTCCTGCACTCTACTGCAAACTTTTAATTTGTCACGTACTGTGGGCAGAACTGATTTTCTGCCAGAATTTCATTTGAGCAAAGAGACCCAATACAGTGTACATCATGCCACGTCTGTTATAGTGAATGGGAAAGTGCTGCTGCTGCTGCTGCTGCTGCTGCTGCTGCTGCTGCTGCTGCTGCTGCTGAAGGGCTTGGCTGGTTGAAAGCTAAGGTTGGATAAGATGATACACTGTTTGCCTTTTAGTTCTGGTCTGCTTCATGTTCACACTGACTTTTTCCTGTTGAAAATAAGCTGAATTTGCACAGCTGCATTACATCTGTGGAATTTGGCACTTTCTACTTTTTCTAATAGGCCTATTGAACTGTATTTGACTGCTTATGGTTGAACTC
The DNA here is from genome assembly GCF_039877785.1 of Chaetodon trifascialis. Classification (NCBI taxonomy): domain Eukaryota; kingdom Metazoa; phylum Chordata; class Actinopteri; order Chaetodontiformes; family Chaetodontidae; genus Chaetodon; species Chaetodon trifascialis. The sequence goes on from NC_092070.1 coordinate 6,206,810, forward strand.
CAAACTCTCCCACTTAGCTTCTTTGTTCCTATTGTTGATTTTGGTAAAGTCAAAGATAATTTTCCGTGTCATGGAGAATAACTTCTAATAGCCTAAACCCAACCTAATCTGTTTTGGAAAATCCCCACACAACTGTGCATAGGTGTTACCATGGTTACTTTAAATATGCACATACATCACTGGTACAGAGCACAAACATTACTTGGACAAATCATGATCAGCAGATGGACTGAATGGTAGTTTTTCCTGAAAAGTTAAAATCACATATTTACTAGTCTGCTTTGCTTTCACACCACAAACAAACAACATAAGAGTCTATTGGACCCCCTCACCACTTTTTTTTTTCCTTATTCTGGACAAAATGAACCAATTTCCAGGTGTGAAAGGAACTTTTCCTATCTTAAATTCCTGCCAGCTTTAATCTGTGAAAATACTGTCTGTCTTGAATCAGACAGAGGCAGATACATGTATAGATACATGTGCTGCATCACACTCATACTGATCCACTTATTCTGTGCTGTGACGCTTTACGCTGATAAGTGCTGAAGGAGAGTATGAGATGTTGTATGTCTGTGTGTGTGTGTGTGTGTGTGTGTGTGTGTGTGTGTGTGTGTGTGTGTGTGTGTGTGTGTGTGTGTGTGTGTGTGTGTGTGTGCGTGTGCGTGTGTGTGTGCATGGCAGAGAAGGGGTGACAGATAGGCTGTCAAAATGATTAATTCCCTGTTTGAATGACCCCACGCTCACCTCTGTCGTCTTCCATCTACTCTCCTCCTTCGTCTCCTCGCATTCTCTTACCTCTCTTTCATTCTTTTCTCATCTCTTCCAACCTCTTGACTTGTTCTCCCTCATCCTGTTCTCCACTTCACTCCTCCCCTCCTTAATCACAACCTCCTTCCAGTCTGTTTTCTTTTCTTTCTTTTCCTCATTTTATTTCACTCGGTCCTCTCCTGATATTTCTCTTGTCACTCAAGTTAAACTGATAATTTTTTACCAGACTTCAGTTTCGAATCTATCTGGACTCTCTGAAATGTGCTTGTAAAATGCAGCTGTAATTCATACTGCATAATCCAGTTACCCTCTGTCCACTATTATGCTTGGTACGTTCAAAGCAGTCATCAGTTTACTCATTCACTGATAAAGATCCTCCTTCTGGGGGACCTTAGCGGGACAGAGGGAGGCACAGCACGTACAGTTAAGTATGAGCAGCTCCAAACCATGACAGTCCAGTCATAGCTTGAGTCAACCGTTGCAGGTTGAGGTCAGTGTTTATTTTGTCGACGAAAATTCCGACGATAAGTATTCGTTGACGTCATTTTATTGCATGACTAAATTGTAATGACAACGTAAATGAAAAAAAAATTGATAACAAAAATTACAGTGAAATCTCCGTTCATCATGCTCTGATGAGTAAAGACGAGGCGAAATCTCGGTTCATCATGGCCGAAAGACGAGACGAAAAAGTTGTCTGTGTTCAGGCGGACAACCTGTTTGTTGTTTTCATTTTTAACCAATCACTTCTGCAAGTGCAAGTCAAATTCTCTCACTGCCCCGTCTCTTTGGATGTTTTTTCTCCCCCTGCTTGGTGCATGCCAGGTGCATGTCGGGTGCCCGCTGAGAGATAACAAGGCAAGCTAACGTTCACATGTCATCTAAGCTAGCTATCTTAGAGCAGAAAGAAACTATTTTAGCTGCTGCTGGCCACTCAAAGATAAGTGACTCATCTTCACCAGCATGTCAGGTGGGAAGGAAGAGGAGAGACGACCCCCCCAGTCAATGAGTAGGAATATAAGTTGGACCAAATCATTTCACAGTATTTGTATTTCTCCAGGTTGTATGCAAATGAAGAGGGGGCAGTGTGCCATGCCGACAGGGTCTGCTTCACTTTTACTGTACATCCAGTCATAGCGCCATGTACGCAGAAAATAAATAGATGACCTGTGAGTAAACATAATTGTTTAATTGCACTTTATCTGGCACACTTTAGCAATTCATTTTTCCATTATTTATAAAAAAAAAAGATTATGATTATGATTTTTTTTTTCCTTTTTTTTCCAACATTATCTTTATTGGGTTTTCAAAATGCTTCCAATAGTATACAAAAATAAGAGTGCTCTCACATCAAAGGAAACATCAAGAGCAGCTAAATTATTGTCCAGCATTCAAATCATCTTTCCTTACAAGTCAGATATCTACGAGTTAACATAGAGCAACACTTAGCTGAAAGTACAAAGTTTATGAAAAAAGGAAAGAGAAAAAGAAAAAACAAAGAAAAAAACAAACAAGAAAAACAAAAAACAAACCCAAAACAAGAAAGCAACAACAATTAAAACACCAAAGGTTTCTCTATTTTATCAAGGGTTAGCCCAAATTATTTCACTATTGTGCATGGTTCAGAAATACAAACTCAAATTCACAATTCACACAGATTAAAAAAATCAAATATTAAAAGAAAAGAAATTGTTTTAGGACACTGCAGAGAATCACTGGTAACTACGCCTCATCCGCCCCACTCCCCACACCCCTTAAATCCACACTCTCCATATATTCCATAAAAGGACCCCAAATGTTTTGAAATAGTGATAGTTTCCCCTTTATAATGTAAGTAATCTTCTCCATAGGTAAAGTTGTGGACATTTCCTTAATCCAGTTAATGAATTTTGGTTTACTGGTACTCTTCCATGAGAGTGCTATGACTCTTATGATTATGATTTATAAAGTATCATGAAACTGTCTGAGAAAATTATGACTAGGACATTTGACTAAAATTAAACAAAAACTGGATTCCACAGACTAAATGTTGCCGATAACAAAATAAAAAAAGTAAAATGTGACTTAAACTAACTACAATTTTCAGTTAAGCAACTAAGACTAAAACTAAATTTAAAATGATTTTCAGTAAGTGACTAAGACTAAAACCAAATTTAAAATTCTTATAAAAATTAACACTGGTTGAGGTGATGTGCATGAGACTCCACAGTGATGCTCTGGGAGAGTGTGGATGGTGGCATCTTTTTCAAAGTTTTACAAAACAGATCATTCCAGAGCTAAAGTGCAAAGAATTGAACTGTGTGCTTACAGTAAATTGCAAACATTAGTGTATGGGGCTAACCAGCTTACTGCCTACAGCAGTGCCTGATTGAAACATGCTCCACCACTGACTGTATTCGCACCTTTTCTGCCATCCATTTTCATATTCACCTTCTTCTACCAATTGTCTCTCTTGCCAGCTACGTCTCTGAAAATCACAGCTGATTCATAATGTTTAAGTGATGTGTACATATTCTTCAAGTAACACATCAACAAACTAACTGCTGAATTTATCTGCCCTTTAGTGTTTGCAAGGCATCAATGTAAAGACGAAGAGGAAGAAGAAGGAAGAAAGAACTTGCTCAACTGAAAAAGAAATACGAATGACCTCTCTCCATTTTTTACTACTAACGCTATTCATCATGCAAGGCAGCGCAATTTTATGGTACCTGTGGTCCAGTCAACAGTGAAAACATATACCAATAAGAAGGTTAACATATTCAAATACTTTTACAAAACTTTATTACATTTCATTTAGACATAAACTTGGAACTGGAGGATGAACACATGATTTGGCACTCTCAGGCTTCTCAAGGCAAAGCTCAAATCAGACCAAATGGATGATGCAAATGTAACACAATCACTGATTACAAACAGAGAAGAGTGTTATTTGTCCCCTGGCCTTGAAGATCAAACTCAGTCTGTCCTTCCTCAGAACTCTCTGGATATTATTTTCTAATGCCACATCAAAATTAAATGAAATCTAATAAAGAAGTCCAAACTGTCTCTGGGTTAGTTAATGAAAGATTGTCGTCACAGATCAATTACTGTGTGACTTGAGTGGGTGTGTGCATGTCTCTCTGCGTGTGTGTGTGCATGTCTCTCTGCGTGTGTGTGTGTGTGTGTGTGTGTGTGTGTGTGTGTGTGTGTGTGTGTGTGTGTGTGTGTGTGTGTGTGTGTGTGCACCTTTGTGTACTGGAGTCAGTCCATGAGATAGGATATGACTAATGAACTGTCACTTTCATAACACACACACACACACACACACACACACACACACACACACACACACACACACACACGCACACACATGCATGTGCACTGTCCAATCTATTAGTAAAATGTCACCATGCTGCAGAGCATTCAAAGTCTTTGTGAAGACAGTCATTTGTCATATTTGGGGGTCTTATCACTCCTCTCTGCAGCATCTCTTCGCTGCCAATGTGAAGGTCACTCTGTCACTATGTCGGATGTAAATGGAGTTGATGGCCTTTCCTGAGCAGCATGGTCACAAGTTGACATACAATAGACTGCAGGGTGATATTGTTGCTGATTGGCTATTAATGAACCCCCACCCTTGCAACTATGTTATCTGCTTGTGCAAAATAAGTGATAGCAGCCTACAAGAGAGTAAATATTGAGAGCATAATGGGCAGATGAGTATGTTAAAGTAGATTAAGTAAGCATTTCGACTGTGAGCTGCTCTGCAGAACAGGACTTGTCTAACACCATCTCATCTCTTGCTGTTGCCTCCATACCCAAAGGACAAGCCAAAGAAAAGGTGCAGAGGTCACCTGACACCCACTTTCAAACCTTACTGACCTCCTGCATTTCGGAAACAAGATTCCATTGTTTTGTATTTTGTCTTTTGTCCCACGTGTGATAAATGTGACACATTATGTACGTGCACGCTGCTGTTTGTGAATTTGTGCCTACACTTCTGCAAATATCTGACCAGTTTTTTAATATTACATATGAGGTAACCGAGTGCAACACTATGAATGCCTTCCAGGTAAGGCTGTCTGATCATACGTGAGATCATCCCCACATCTAAATGACTCCAAAGGGGCATCCTGGAAAGGCTCAGTCATTCACAAGTAAGGATGGAGCGAGGTGCACCACTTTGTGAAAACATGATTGTGTAAAAGAGATTACTACATGGACTTTTGTTGTTTTGTTTGTTTTGTTTTTTTCAAATCAGGGTTTTGTGCCAATAGTCCTTCATGTCAAGTCGTTCTTCAGCCAAAAATGTGTTGTACTCCTTGTTATTTTGCTGTGATGTTTGAGCTCCACTGTGCAGAATGATGTATGTGCAGAGTTTGTTTTCTAACATTAAAGGTCAGTTAAACATCTGGATGTGCCAGCTGGATTTTGTGACATCACAACTAATTTGAAACCAGTCATGGCCCAGATGGATGGATGGATGGATGGATGGATGGATGGATGGATGGATGGATGGATGGATGGATGGATGGATGGATGGATAGATGAAGGGAAATTCGGGTGTCCAGTAGCACATATGAACAGATAAAAACAGATAAAAACACACATTACCAATAAAATAGTAAATAAGATAATAAATGATCTCCTGAACCTCTCAGTTCGACAGCGCAGGGAGAGGAGCCTTGTATTGTGGCTGCTTCTCTGAGCTTCCAGAGTCTCATAAGGAGGATGACTTTGTTGTTAAGGATGGCATACAGCATACTCTTCATCCTCCTTTCCACCATGGACCCTATTGATTCCACCCTCCCACCCATCACAGAAGCACACCTACTGATCAGCTTATCCAGCCTGTTACTGTCACTAACAGTCATACTGTTCCCCCAACAGACAGCTCCACAGAGGAGAACACTAGCAACCAAAGACTGGTAAAAAATGTGCAACATTTCATTACATACGTCAAAGGACTTTAGTTTCTTTAGAAAGAAACATCCGTTCTGACCTTTTTTTGTACAGTGCACCTGAGTGTACGGACCAGTCCAGTTTGCTATCAAGGTGCACTCCTAGATATCTGTAAGACTGAACAACCTAGGAGCTACTCGGACTTGCAGCCTCTTCCGTTGGCGCATGTTCAGATGAATGACTCAAATGCAGTGTCTCAAGGGGACCCCGTGACCCCCGAAAGAAACAAAACATTCTTTGTGTTTGGAATTCTTCACATTCAGAGATGTTTATGATCAGACAACTTAATTTTGAAATTTTATTTTGTTTCGCTGTAAAGTCATTAAGTAATTAGCATGTTCAGAAATTTAACTAGCTAAGTGTTAAACACTTCACTTTACTCAACACATACAATAATAGCTTAGGATGCTGCATGGACTGTAAGAGCAAACTATGAGTCCTTTCTACAGCTGATTGTTGAGGTGTGTATTGGTGAGTAAAGGTAGTTATATTATTGTATTATCAGCCACATCGGTCAACCTCCAATTTATGACTTGTCAAGAGCTTCCATAAGAAGTCATAATTGATTGTAAGTGCAGTTATGAGTGTATGCATTATAATCCACTATGAATGCCCCCATGGCACACTGTAGATGTGGTCTTCATAGAAAGTGTTACCAAGCTTTTTCTATGTGAGCCAAATTATTATCTAAAAAAGGTATTTTTACATGCTCAACAAAACATAACAGAAGGATCTTTGAATGATTACAATGCCTTGGCTGTGTAGCAGGCAAGTTAGGCAACTTGTTTAGTTAACATCTACTGTCTGTCGAGCAGAGATTAGCGAGCAAACTTCCAGGAGGCTACCAGCTAATACAGTACAGATTAATTTACAAATGGAATTCCATAAAGCTTCATAAATCTTACCAAAACAGTTCAAATGACTTACAGTACATGTGGCTGTTCTGTGCCCTCTTAACTGTCCCAGTGCTTCTCTGCTTCACTAGTAATCAATAATCCTACTTGCAATCAAGAGTCACAAATACATTTATCAAGGGCACAATGGGCCCTAACCCCAAAAATGTAATTTATGTTCTTGCGAAAACACATTTTTTGCACTCAAAATATCCCAATATGCACTCGGGATTGTGGCACAAATATAACGCCACATTAATGCTGATGAAGACAAGGACAGAAGTGACCTTTTCGGTGTAAAGGCGAGCGAGCCTTTACATGCCTATATTGCCCAGCAGGAACGTGAAGATAATGTGGATGATGATGGGTAAAAAAAGCTTGACTTCGCCCTCAGCCTCCAACTCACTACCTCAGCCCCTGCTCAGAGCAACAGGTGCATGAACAGACACAAAGGCCTTTTAAGCATCTTATTTGTACAGTAAATGTCTAAACTCTTTAGCTGAGTTTGAGCAGGACTTATTTTGTGTGTGCCTATGCATCTATATGAATGTGTGAAAACAGTGAGGATTACTGTAAAACTGTATGTAAACGCTGCCTGCGAATTTCCAAGCAACAAAGAAATCTGTTGCTGACAGTGGGAGCCAAAACGGCCAATCTGTTGTGCAACAGCTTCTGAGGAAACTCACTTACAATAAGCTAGAGCATGAGAGAGGCTGGTCTGGATAACTGGATAACACACAGGTGCACACTACACACACACACACACACAAAGTCAAAGGTGTCCAATTTTGTTTTTGCCTTTATAACCTTCACATACGCCCACAAGCATTCCACAGTCGCACAAACACATGCGCTCGTATTTGCCCTCGGTCTTTGATATCATTTTCTCATACACAAACACAATCTCACCGTGCACATGCTTTCCATCCCTCTCTCTAGCCCTCTCTCTCTTCTCAGCATACTCCCAAACACACACACACACACTCGCCAGGACAGATGGCCATGCTATGTGCTCTCGCTCAGCAGATGCACAAGAGCATTAATCATGAAAAAAGACTGAGGATTTAACTCATACTACAGTTGTGCTGCTTCCTGTAAAGGGCCCTGATTAATTTCTCTTTTTAAGAACATCGACAGTCGAACCTCTCTTTTATATACAGAAGCAGACATGGCACATAGGACAGGAACTGGCTATTTGAAGATTTTAAAACCAAGAAATCATGTGATATTATATGAACACCCACAGATATCAAGGAGAAAAGCAGATGACTAGGAAAATCTTGCCTATTGGTGGTTTATCGAATATAATGTCATGAAGTATGATAGCAATGTATTCTTATCAGTGGTAATGGCAAACTGCACTCAGTGGTCCTGTGTAGCTCAGAGGGCTAACACTGGCAGAGTTAGCAGTATTCATCCCACCAGGTGCAGTCACAGTAATATTTATGCACACATGGTAATGTGAGACTCTTTGGATAAAAATGGCATGTGATTAGTTCATCTCTGGATAGGAGCCTGATCAGTTAGATCAGTGTTTCTGGTCCTCGGGCTCAGGCTCCCCTGCCCTGCATGTTTTAGATGTTTCTTGCTCCAACACACCTGATTCAAATGAGTGGCTCGTTATCAAGCCACTGCAGAGCTTGATGACGAGCTGATCATTTGAATCAGGTGTAATGGACGAGTTAAACAGTGAAACACCGAGTTAGATCATTGTGAGAGGTCTTGGCCCTAGTGCTGCAGCTTGGAAATCTATGCAGGACAGGGGAATGAGAAGAAAGGCATGCAAACAGAACAGATCTTAAATAAAAATATGTTGGGCAATATGTTGGGCATGTATTTTCTGTTCTGTGTACTCTTCTGTTCTGGATTCCAATGGAAAAAAAATTACATTTTTTATGCAAGTTCTGCCTCCTGGCTCTGAAAAAACAAGTCTGAACCTCAGCCACATCTTCAATGAATTCTGAAACAACACATAAAGAAGCATGCGACCATGCAACACCAAGCAAATAATGTCTTATGCCATTTACATATTTTTTTCCATTAGGTTGTTGGTTGTGTTGCTTTGTTTGTTTAGTTTTGTAGTGCTGTGCGGAGCAATTGGTGTAGGCTGATTGGTCAGGGGTATTTCTGTGTGATGTTGTGGCTTTGCCAGCTCACGTCACATTACGTACCCGAGATTTCGTGTTAAATGCAACTATCGCTGAACTGGGCAGAGACTACTTGTGAATTTGAACCTAACCTTTTGTTTTTCAGTGTACCTATGGCTGTGAAAGGGATGAGCTGGTACAAATAGCTTACCATTACAGTGGCAGAGTGTGTAGGCCTAACTATGCTCAAGGCACTGGCCCGGAAGGATCAATACCCTGTTCTGAGGTCTAGAAATGAGTTGTGAGTCCAGAGTGTTTGAGTGTTTTCAGGCAATAGTAGGTGCAGTTGGTAACAGTGAGACTTTGTCTTTTGGGAGCAGTGAAGCTTCAGCAGCTCATGCAGGGGACTCTGTTCCTTCAGGGCCACAGTTTAGAGGTCAGACACATTACAGGCAAAGACAATGTTATGGCAGATGCCCTTTCTTGTGCCCCGGTGGGGTAGTGTAGTGTCTGGTATGTGCTAGTGGGTTGCCTGAGTAACTGCCTCGTTGAGTGTTTGCTTTTGTTTTTTTATTTTGTATGCCTGTTAGTATTCCTAATTAATGCCATTAGTTTTTTGGGGATCCCTTTGGGGCCCCATCTTTGGCCCCTCATGTGGCACTATTCACTCCTGGCTGTGCTGTTAGCGACATCTACTGGCCAGCAGTCAGAGGAGTGACCCATTGTCCAGCATTGAGAAAATACTCAACTAACAAAGGAGCTTCATTCAGAGCGGGTAGGAGTGGGACTCCTGGCTGGAATACTCACTAAAGATGCACCTTTTTTGGGCATTTCCTACAGTCCTTGCCTGCTGCTTGTTTTGTGTGTAGATGAGTTTTGTCTATTGTACCTACAAGTCCTATTTGTCTGTGAAATATTTCCATCATTGTTGTTATCATTCCTATTATTTATTTTTACCTTAAAGCTGCTGGAAATTTCCTCTATAGCACTGAATATTCATGACTAAATAAATAACACTTAAACTTAAAAAAAAACAAGTATCATAAAATGTTTACCAATCAAACCTCAACTTCATCAGGACTGTGTTGATGTGGTTTGATGAAATTTGATTGACGACCCGCCTTGTCACCACAAGAGGAGTTGAATCTCAAAAGACAACATTGTTTGAAATCAATGAACTCAAAATGAAGAACAGAACACATTGTGTTAAAACCATCCCACACCAGAAATGTACAAACTCTGGGTAAGCCAGAGCACAGTTTCACAGTTCATCAAAGCACTTCTGAGAAAATCCGACATGACTTTCCCATAATACAGCTGGCCTGGCTGCCAGAAAAGAATTGAAACTCTAACCCAATGTTAAATAAGGAAGCACAGGCTGCGATAAAACATCTGTGTGCTAAAACCATCCCACAGGACAGGTCCAGCTAAGCCTGGTGAGGTAAACAACATGGATTGTGGATTTGATGCATGGCTGGATTAAGGCCCCCCGGAGCCTGATTGTGAACACACCACTCTGTCTGAAACCATTTTGTATAGAAACCCCAGGGAATGGAAAGGTGCTAAGAGTTTTTACAGCTTAAAGTCACAGGCCGTTAATGTCTCAATCTTTGATCCCAGCAGAGAGTTGAGCACATTACATCATTGTAACACCCGATTTTATTATAGGCTCATGTTCAATTCCTCAAAATGAAAACTGTTGGTAATGATATTCACAAGACAGTGGAAAGTAACTAAGTACATTTACTCAAGGGCTGTACTTCAGAACAAGCTTGAGCTAGTACTACTTTTAAACCCTAATGCTGTCTTGTTGTTCTGGGGATGGGGGTTCAAATTAGCTTCAGCTGGACTCTGCATTGCTTATGTGTATGTAACAATGTTTATCTGTATGGCCCCTGTTAAACAAACACACAAACAAATAAAAAAATGTTCCACCATGTTCATCAGCCACTCACTGACTGCTCTGGGCAAGTCGTGTACAGCGAGCTCACAGAATGAAGCAAAACAGGAAAGCTGCGGGCAGGAAAAACAAATCTATGAGCTGAAACGGGCTGTAACTCTCTGCAGAGCTGATTGGGAGCCGCAGAGTCGGGTGATCATTTTCTGTGGGGTCATCATTACAAGCAACCCTTTCACATTACGCATAGCCAATTGAGTAACTGTTATTATAAAAATATTGATTCTATCCGCTTTAAGTCATTAACACAAAACAGCACCAACAAATGCCTTTCTGGCAAGTCAGTGGTAATGAAAATGGATTTCTATATGTATAATGTATTAATGATGCGTTCACGTCATAAATCATGACACACAGCCCATGAATGATAGTACGATACGACTTTCAATAACATGAAGTGTGATTCTGGAACTGTAGTTTCTTGCCCTGTTGGGCCTACAAAGAGTAATGATTCCAAGATCTCTGCATTTGTGCAAAGTTATCATAACTGATAGACTCAACGGCTGTAGCTCCCGAAATAAAACCCAAGTTGTAACACAGCATAGTTTTCCTTTGAGCCAAGTGGTTCATGTTTTCATTTCATACCCTGGCTATTTGTACCTAGATTACAATCCTCTCATACTGTGTGGTGTGTATGTGTTTGGCTTACCCTGCACAATATGAGATGGCTTTGTGAATGGAACTGTTGCCCAATCAACAGTTTTTACTTTTATTTATTCATATTTTTCACTCTGACCCACATTTTTCTTCATGATTTTTACAACTCATTATTATTAACGCATTATGTTAATGCAGAGCTGTTATTTGAAGTGTAAACATGTATTTTGTCATAGTTTCTCACACACATACGAATGCAAAAAAAGAAATTACAAACATTAAAATTGCTCTATTTTTGCAACAAATTAGACCACGAAGGGAACGACAGTGTGCATTTGCACACATATTAACAAAAAATGCATGCAAATGTATTTCAAATGAGCTCTGGCACAGTGTTTCAGTAATCCAGATATTTCATTAGCCCAGGCGACCTACATTCCCCAGTGGTTTGGATTAACAGAGCCTGAGCTTCTGCTGCCACTCATCTGATTTCGTACCATCCTCGCTTGAACCGCTGCGTGCCACGGTGGCCATGATTAGTGGCTGACACTGTTCCCTCGGTGAGTAACGTGGAGCTCACCCCGTGGCACCTCTTAGCCCTCATCACCATGAGTGACTCTCAGGGGAAATTACAAGGATAGGACCTTCTGAAGAGGTCATGGATGAGGCTAATGTTCCCTTTAGGTTTCTGTGAGGCCTGTGGGACAGTGTTGGCCACTAGCAATGAAAACAATAGAAATGCGGTATTAGCATGTGACGAGAGAAAGGACCTGATGGAGCTTAATGCTTCAGTTAAATTTCTGTGGACCTACTATGTCCCCAGTTTGCTGGAGATAATTGATAATTGCAAATCAAAACAATACACAGCAATAAACTAACACAAGCTGTTACTGGTACATTTTAACCAAAGGGAATGATACAGTATATGCAACACCTTTACTCTTTGAGCAGGCTTAATTTCATAACTTGTTGGATCAAATGTAACTGCTCCTTATGCCAGAAGCTCAGATAAGAGGCTCACTAAACTGTGAGAGCTAAGTGGATGAGTGGCCTGGCTTTGTTATTTAAGAGCTGAAGTGGATGCTTTCCATTACAGCTGTTCTATTAGGAGTGTAATCATTGCTCCATCTACCCTCGCCTACAATTTTTTACATGCTTAGGAGGGTGACGCATTAAGCAGAAACATGTTGAACACATTGAAATGCAGTGTCATTTGTGTAAATTGAAAGGAGACCTCTTAACTCCACATGAACACGAGTTAACTCCTCTTGAAGAATGTGGGAACAGTTGAGTAATGTCTTCTGTGGCTCTGGAGGAGCTCTGCAATGTCTGAAAAAAGCCCAGCTTGGGCTTCGACTCTTCAGATTTCTAACAGAATGTGTGCGTTGCAAACTACAGGGGTGGAATTGAAACGATGTGCGTGATTAGTAAGCAAGGAAGGTTTTCATGAAAAATGCAATGAAGTTGCATCATGGGTAGCAAACGATGCAGCATTGTCTAGCATGAGCTATATTAGCATGTAAAAGTCAGGATTTCTCTGCCTCTCCATGTCTCTCCAGCTTTGTGCAGGGGTATGATTTGCGACACTGATATTATTTAAAAGGCTGGTAATATTTGCTGATATAGACTCTAATCGCTAACTGTGAACCTATGACCTTTAAAACATAGTAGGCCCGCTCCCAACAGTATTTTTATCTTGACTCAAGGGGAAATGTGAAATGTAATTTTATGGGTTGTGAAAATTTTAGCCCTCATGCAAAAATGAAGCCCTTTAAAAAGCCACTGCACAATAGATATGGGAGTCCTGAAGGGAAAAAACGTAGTAAAAGCCCATCAAAGCAGTCAGAAATATAACTGACTGCATTAATAAATAATACTGTCATGATTGTATGATTATATAATGATGTTGGATATTTGCTATGGACACACATGGACACACCCATGTCATGGGTAAAATGGGAAACGTTGTAGGGAAAATGGGGAATTACTTCGTTTGTGCTCTTGATTTAATCATTTGTATGCATGAATTACTAATTCATGTTATGGATTTAATATCACATTATGTATTTTGCCTCCTCCCCTCTTGTAGGGGGCTTGAAGAAGATGAAGAGGACATTTGTCAAGCGCACTCTAGAAATCTGGGTTTTAATGAATTGAATTCCATCTGCAGTATCGTCACACCGTAAAATGAATTTGAGGGATCTGAAAGATAACACAAAGTTGTGTTTAACGGTATATCCACATATCTCAAGATCAAAAGAAAACGGTAAATCAAAGTGATTCATAGGGAGAGTATGAAGGGCACTCGCAAGACAAGACTAATGACAGGAAGGTGATAAGTTAATCGAGAGCATGAATTATTCATTTGTGCACACAAATTAGTTTTTTTTTCCCTCCATGACACCTTCCAGGCTCCATGTAAAAGGAATCGTGTAAAGCTTTATATTCATTAACTTATCTCACAAACAATATTTTTAATAATGTTCATTTTTTGTTGGATTTATCTGATAATCTTTTGCTACGTTTTGTCAACTTTGGGGCTCCGTACAGGACTCCGTCTGCAAGTTGCAAATAAGGCAATGTGTCCTAAACCCTTAAGTGTCGACATTTTGTAGGAGAGAAGATGACAGACGGTATTCAAACATTCAGCTGTTTCTGGACAGTTATGAAACACTCGTTAGTTTCTCAAACTTAAGCCAACCGTAAACCTATTTTGAGAGAACGGCACATCTGGATTTTGGAAATCTCTGAAGAGAATATTAAAATGTAACAACAAAGCATCATATTATTCCTCGCCAAGATCAAAGCAGCCCGCCATGATCAAATTTTGATAAAGACATGATGTGGTGAAATAATGATTTATGAGTCATGTTTTCTTCTGAATCAAAGGGAGAGGTATTATTATGGTAAAATGTGCCATCAGTCTGAAGTATAGCTCAGTTTCAGGATGGATCATTAGATATAATGGACTTTAACACCTGTGGCAATTTTGTAGGTAACACTGAAAAGTATTATGTAGATGTCAAAAATAAGAGGCTCTTTGCTATAATGTTTTTCACCACTCATTTATGAACACTTCTTTGTGAGCAGTGGGAAACATCCCAACCTCAGTTGCTTTCACACTGTAAAATATCATCGATATTATCATTATAGGAGTATATTTTGGAGCAGAAAAGTGCCAAAAAAGAAGAACAGCAAGCAGAGGGACAGCAGCAACGAACAGAGAAAAAATATCTGTCAATTTCTTTTTCACTGTTAAAATGACATTTCAATTCAAATTCTGTCTATGGAGCCCTCGTAAGGTCATGGCTGTAATAAGAGGGCTGCATGTTCACTTTAAATACATAAACCGTCTACCATCTCTAAACACAACCACCAGCTGTGCAGTTCACCACTTAAACAGTCATGTGACAGCAAAGACATTAATAATGCATACAGGCACCATCCAAACCTTCTTTTCCCATCATAAGTTACATAACACGACTTTTGCTTCAAATGAGCATAACACAGCTCACTAAATATATCATCTTACATACAGTACAACTTATATTAAATTCATATTGATCATACTGTTTAAAGCGTTTTTGTTGTCTTACTAATGATTTATACAAAAAACATGGGAAGCTGTGGAACAACTAAAAGCTATGCTAACTATGCAGCACATTCAAGTCACTGGCCACAGCCATGTGAGCATCGCCTCCTGGAATCTTCTCTGGAGCCTCCCTGCACCAGCAACACAACGGGGCTGCTGCTCCTCGTCCAGAGTTAGTCAAGGGAAATCACATTTTCCCTCTCAGTAAGATTATTTTATCAGAATAGAATGTGACACTACAACCATGCACAGTCCTGCCAATACACTGGATATATGATTTTTGTACATGATGTGTGACTTACAGGGGAAATCAGCAACATGTGAGTATTTCAATCCAAAAGTAATTAAAAACGATTGTGTTGAAACCCCAAACCGCATGAAAATCAATGGAAAATACAATGAGGTTATGATCATTTTAATTGTGGTTAGTCCTACTACCTTTACATAGCATGTGCTACATATATATAGCACTTTACAGCCCTGAATAGTATTGGATGACTAATCTAAGATGTGTCAATGCTCAGCTCTCCTCTACAAATCACAGGGAAGGCAAAATTGCAAGCAGTTCAATTGGGGTTAACTACCCCATTAATTGACAACAGCAGATACCGCATTATAATTTCAAGCTGAGAATAAGTACTCAATTCAATCTGAAATCCAACTATAAAACCCCAAATTTAAATTCTGTTATGATTTTGATTTTATACTGTTATTAAGGTAACTTGCTGTGTAACATTACTGTATATGACCTTTGCTATATAGGATGTGCAAACTGAACCTCAACACGTCAATAACACTTAGATCAGGAAGAAAACCGTATAACTTGAAGGTCATGAAATGTAAATATACTGTAACTGTATTTGTGAACACAGCTTGAAGGAGACTTTTGCAGCTGAAGTCAGTTCTCCTTTTCTTGAGCTGAAAATATGTCAGTGTGACATCACTCTATCTAAATATGCCCAATAACTAGAATACACTACTAAATACCAAAATTAATCCAGAATGCAGTGTACAACATCACCAAAAGCTGTGTTTTAATGGTGATTCAGGGTGCTTTAGAGAGGATTTTTCCTGCAAAGATTAACTGTGATTGCAGCGTAAAGGGCTAAAATTGTAATGCCTCCTGAGCCTAGTGCGGTCAAATGCTGCTGGGAATTTTTAAAGCCTTTGGATATGGATGAAAAGCTCATAGTCTCTCTCAGACAAAAGTTTCTCTGCGTCTTGATTGAGAGACTGTGTCCTGCTCTGTTCTCAGCCAATGTGATGAATTAAACCCCAGCGCTGTCAGAGTAGGACGGTCCCGCTTATATTGGAACATTTGACAAGTTCTGTCTCAAACACCAGCCTGAAATTCATTGGTCAATGTCAAGGATGGAGCCCCTGCTATGTTCAGAAACATTTTTCATCCAAAGACAGATGCCAGGTCATTTAAATGGTGGCGGTCCTTACCTTGCGTCCTCCTGTGTTGAGCCTCAGAGGGGTCAGGTAGGGGTCGAAGATCATGTGACTGGTCTCGATGTCGATGGGCGACTGCCTCTTCCCTATGGCGCACAGGTTCCAGGCTGAGTGCACCAGACCCCAGAAGGATGGGACTGGTGGTGGGTGGAACGAGGGTGAGGAGAAAGCGAGGGAGAAAAAGACATAGTAACGGTAATTAGTGTGTGTGTGTGTGTGTGTGTGTGTGTGTGTGTGTGTGTGTGTGTGTGTGTGTGTGTGTGTGTGTGTGTGTTCTCTAGTGCGCCACAAGATCAAACCATAAAAACAGGGAGAAAGTGAGCAGATGAGCTTAATTATGATGGGACAGGAGAAATGGGGAGTTTAGGGAGATTTGAATTTACATATGGCTTCATTAAAGTCGAACTAAAAAAAGAGCTTTCATTAAAGTCTCCAGGTTATTATCTGCCAGTATAACTAAGGTAGAGAAACGGACTTTATTAAATTCTGTCTGAAAGTTCTCCCACTACTTTTTATAGCTTATAAGCTACAGCAGTGGCTCCCAAGCTTTATGTCCTGTGACCCCTTTACATGAGGCGGTGTTGACTTGTGAGCCTCATCACAGATTATAACCTCAGTGTGGTCATACATCATGGATTTGTCTTATTTAAGGAGCCCTGAGGATGTGAAAGCATCTAGTATTTCACAATAATAAAGCACAAAAAAATGAGAAAAACAAGAAACAATAATAATATAATTTATCATCTTGTGACCCTCAGACTTGTCTTGGAACCTCCTGTGAGGTTTAAAAAAAAAGAGAACCAAACTGATCTGGTCTTTTATGTTTTTTGGTTGGAAATTAATCATCATCTTCTTTATTTCAAGGCTTGTTCTTCCTTATCAAAACCTGGCTCTTGCATTACCCACAATGCAACTTGACTGCCAACAGTTTGGTCGGAGACTCAGGCGTGTTGACTTAGCGTTGGCTAATATATGTTATGCTAGCCTCAAGCAGATGACAAGTGGGCTACAGAGGTCTGGTAAGCTCACATCCTTCTGACTCCACACCTTCAGATTTGTTTCAGGCTTTATCCAAAACATATGTTTAAAATCTATGATACATGGATCTATATGTTATGATATGTGAGTCTACAGTATAAGCAGGAAACATCCAATCTGCTTCGGATCAGACACTGCAGGCTCGCCCTCTACCACCTGCTGATCCTTTACCATAACGTGATTACTGAGATCTTCTGTATGCCACAGTGGAACTGGGATGAGATTGGACAGGAATATCGTGCAGATCTCTGACCCAAAGCCTGCCATATGTCGGCTGTACGACCTGACACTGCAACTAACAGGCAGGACCAGGATGAGAGCCTGCGCGCTCACATGTACAAACAGTCAATGCGATACATATAAGAAAAAAAATACATATAAAAAGCCACTACAATGCATATTCTCACAAATGCACACAAGGAGCCTTAAAGTCACAGTAACTTTGATGTGTGCATCACACTCGCTCGCTCTCTCTCTCTCTCTCTCTCTCTCACACACGCACACACACATACACACACACAGATGAGAGAGCTTATCACTAGCTAACTGTCATAATACTTGTCAGATACGGGCTTAATGACAACTCGGAGTGTAAAACAGCTGTCATTATGATCAAAAAACCCAACAGCAGTCAGTGTGCTCAGTTGCGGCTCAGCTCAATGGGAAACATGTTTAAATGCTTGATGGATGTGAACTTATTTAATATAGTTTGGTTTTTTTTGTAAGGCTCTTTTCCAGCTGCATGCTGTTTTCATATTTATACACGCTGATTCACACCTAATCTGCTAGGAGCAACCACAGCCCGCTACCTCTTTTCACTTCGTCCTCCCAGCCCTCCCTCTTATTTTCTCTCTTCTCAGTCTCCCTCTCATTTTCTCTTGCTGCATGCATTTGTCCATCCATCCTTCTCTGGCAGTATTCAGTAGAGGAGTCAGGCAACAGATGTGGCAGCCCTGACCTGCAGAGTGCAATCCTGACCCCTGCTCGGCACACAGCCGCTTGTCAACACACTGTGATATCACCCAGCTGTGTGTGTGTGTGTGTGTGTGTGTGTGTGTGTGTGTGTGTGTGTGTGTGTGTGTGTGTGTGTGTGTGTGTGTGTGTGTGTGTGTGTGTGTGTGTGTGTGTGTGTGTGTAAGTAGGTCTGTGTGTGAGAGACAGACAGAGATTGTATGTCAGTGCATGTAGGTGTGTAGAAACAATCTGGGGCTAAATGGAGAAAAGCTAAATGTGTATGTATGTGTGGTTAAGACGGCATATGTTTGAAAGACTGTGCCGAAAGGCTCCTGCACCATATGTGATAACAGCAACCTTGAAGCTTTGTTGCATGTCTAAAGGTACGACATGCGTCAAACACCTGTTGGTGTTGGTCACCATCTGTATGATATCAGTCTTTAGGTATGTCAGATTGTGTGACAAGGGCCTGTTGAATGGTAGTGTTATGATGTAAACTCAGTGAGGCTTTCAGCTAATTTCAGCATGATATCATGCATGCTTAGCAGCTGTCATGTTTACCATGTTAACCATCTCAGTCTTGTCTATTAGCATGCTTTGTTAAATAGCACAAAATACAAACTACATCTGAGGCTTATGTCACATTTTACTGGATTCCTGGATGAATTTTGATTTTGACCTGAACAATTTCGGGATTTAATACACTTCATCCAAAGGGAAACATGATCACATGTACCAAATGTCATGGTAATCCATCCATCAAATTCTTTTGCAATTTCCAAACCCTGCATTACATTAAATGACAACTTGAGTTGTATTTTAAAATGTATTTTTATTCATCTGTGAGAGGTTGCTGTACCTATTGCATCATGATCCCCCTCATGCAAGATTCACAATATTTTTGCAAGCATCCATGAGTGTCAGTATTTAGATTTGCACAAAAGATCATCATAAACAAATGAAATCATTGTTAGAAGAACTGAAATCTTCGATTCCTGTGACTGCATTGTTCCTCAATCTTCACACTGAATGTATATCAGTCTCCTTTTTTTCTTTTTACTTGACAATTCATTTTGGGAGGCACAACGGTTCGAGGTGGAGGTCCAATGGATGATTGGATAAGGGAAACGCTACCTTCTGCACTGACACTGAATATTGGTATTGACTAAACCCATGAGCTGTGGAATCATCCAACATGCATGTCATTTCTTGGGATAATGGGTCGAATATTCTGATTGGCTGATTTGACCAGGGTCGTATAGCAGCAGTCACACTTTGAGATTTTGGCCCTCAAGTTCTGACTTTGACACAGCTTGTCTTTGGTCCGCAAAGCTCTGAATCAGCCGTCACTGGCCGTGTCTCACAGTGTCATCTTGGATAACAGTTTGGGACTAATGATCAAAGATTTCACCATCTTTCTCTCTCAATTGGCAACTTTGGTCTGGGACAAAATTGCATAAAAATGTGTTTGGGTCCGCTGAGTGTATGTTTGCACTGTATCATGTCTGAGCATGTCTGTCCCAAAGCCAATGGTTTATGACCATCAGTTTGCGTCTGAGAAGGGGCAGAACTACAGAAAGCTCCACAAACATAGGAGTCAGCAGGAGACAGCAGGAGATACCTCAAGTGCTCATAAACATTGATAATATTTCACCTTTGCAGGGTCAAGAAGTGGAGAGAGGAGTGAGGGGCACAGAGGCAAAGAGGGAGATGGAGAGAGGAAGGAGGCAGTGGGATGGAGATAGTGGGAGGAAGCCCTGAGGATTCACCATCCCTTTTAATATTAATAAATCTGACTGGGTTCAAATGGTGGGGAAAAGAGAGAGAGAGAGAGAAAGACAGAGAGAAGAAGGAGATAAAGAGCGAGGGAGGACAGCCTGGGGATCTGCTTCTTAAATGAAAACACTGCATTTTCAGGAGAATTATGTGTTAAGTGAAAAGACCATGCTTAATTCTATATTTTAGCATACACAGCTGTATGGAGGCAATAGAAGCTAAATGAAAACTAATGTTAAAGCATATAAGTGTGGTGATATTTGTCTATTATTATCTATCTATATTCTTATCCAAACCAACACTGACTGTATCGTACTAACACAGCCTCTCAGACTTGTGGGCAGCCACCCTCGGGATGCACAGAGCCAATGCAGAGAGGGCTTGAATGACCATTATTTATGTGGGGGAAATAAAGTTTCCTGTGCTGACTTTCATTTCACTAAAATTCAACTTGGATCCTTTTTATGCGTTGCTCTCCCTATCACTGTCAATCATCGTCTTCTTCCTCTGTGCCATAGAGCTCCACTGTTGTCCAAAACCTGTTAAATTCACACTCGTGAGCCATACTGTTGCACTGGGTGACATGTTCCTTCATTATTGCTGGAAATACTTAGTGGAGCACCAAATATGGATTAATCCACCACTGAAAATAGTCCTTTTCCTACTGTTTGAGAAGCCTTTGTTAAAAATTACGATGACCAGCTGTTTCAGGAAAACAGCCTTTTTTAAAAAATGGACGATAGTCACTTCACCAGGAACCCGTGGGTTTGATGCTGACTTCCCACAGACAGGATGGGGAAGCTGAGAAGTATTGAGAGACAAACAAACACATTGCAGGATTTGTTGACAATAAGAACAAGGTGCTGAGTGTACAGCTTGGCATACAGACTAGAAACAGTATTTATGTTAAGCTAAGATAACCGCTGCTGCCTCCAGCATTGATCATGCAGATGTAACGATTCCTTTGAGCAAAGGTAGCAACACTGCACTATGACAATACTGCACGACAATTCAAAGTCTGTTTTGAAAATGCCACTGTTAGTTCGTTGATCATTGCCATTCAGACCACTGTTACAGTACAGAGATTTCAAGATCTCTAAGAGGAATCGTATAACATTTTGTGAAATATACTCATTTGCTTTGTGTTGTAGAGTTAGATGAGAAGATCAACACCACTCTCACACAGCATCTATTTAGAATATGGACACAGCCAGCAGCCCGTTAGCTTGGCTTAGCACAAAGACTGGAAACATGGAGAAACAGCAAAATCCACCAACCACTACCTCTACAGCTCAACACATTACATTTGTTTAATCTGACTATAAAAAACATTGATTAACCATTTCACAGGGGGTTGTGTGTCAGACAGTTTCTTGGCTGGGAGAGGAAACTTGACGAACTTGTTAACTTCCATTCTTACTGTCCATCCTCTGGGTTGCTTTTGTTCTTTACTTTGACATAGCTCGTAGAATTGAGGGCATACCTAAACCATGACACCTGTAAGAGCCAGAAACATTGTGAGATGCTGGAGAAAAGATGTGAATGAGTGAGAAAAGAGATGAGCTCTCAGAGAGCTGGGGAGAAACTGCTGTTTTGACTGGATTTTGGAAGGTTGATCCACTATCAGGCAGCCAAAAGCAGAGACCTGGTGGGTGGATGACTGGGAGAACAGCGCCAAGCAGTTGGTGGATGTCATAGGCTGAGATGAGGTGTGAGGCTGCACCGTTTGTTTTGGGATAATGCACTCACAAAATGAATGCTTCACTGTGCGTGTCACACTGTGTGCTTCAACTTGTCAAGTTAAATCCATTTGGAGTGACCCACCTCTCTCAGGAAACAATAGCCATTAAGTAGATTGGTTACTTGTAAAAATATGAGTTTTGCCACTTTCAGAATTGATGTGTCACAGCGGGGAACACGCGCCGAAGTCACAAAGCCTGCAAATGCTCACATTAACCTTTCTTGTTCTTTATAGAAGCAATTTATCCCCTGAAATGATTTCATTATCAGCTCCTGCTTCACTGGAAGCTATAATAGAAGTACCTTATCAGACATCCATTGTGTGTTAGTACTGCAGCATCCACTGCAGCTCACTGTTTCTGTCTGTCTGAGATGCTGCGCACACACAAACACACACACACAGCCACAAGCACTGGCACCGTCTTTAAAAAATTTGAGATGTACTTGTTCTTCGTCGTCTTACTTTTATCTGTATTTATGTCCTTTGTGGCTCCGTAAACCACGTCACAACAAACTTGTTTCCTAAAAGAGCTTCATAAATAAATGCATTTGACTTGATTTAGGCAGAACGAAGTTCCTTTCACTTGGGGAACCTTTAAAAATTCATGGATTTCTGAAATGGTGCTAGCTTATGACGTTATAACGATCTGATCTGATCTAATCTAATATAAAGGAAAACCGAAGTTCATTTCAAGTTCAAGTTCAAAGACTTCCTCTTAATCAGGGCCAGAGTAACCCACTAGGGGGCCCTGGGAAAAAAATGAGCTGTGGGCCCGTATTGACTACCCTCCCCACATTTTTCCCACTCTCAGTATATTGTCAACGTATTAATGAGTATTTATAATAATGAATTAGTTTGTTGATAACACATTAAAAAAATGAGATACAATGTGTTGATCAGTGAGAGTTAGAGGTAGTCTTTACCTTCAGACAAAGCTAAGCTAACCGCTTCCAGGCAGCTCCAGCTACATACTTATGCACAGTCACGAGAGCAGTGTCAATCCTCTTATCGCTTTACAAGAAAGCAATTAAATATATCTCACAAAATGTTGAACTATTCCTTTAAAATCCTGATCATTTATAACACACAGCACTGTATTAAAGTATGTATTCATCTGAAACATTAAATATCTGTGACTGAATAAATAATAATAAAAAAAAGTTAAAGCTCGAGATTAAACATTCTTTCTTATTGTTCATATCTTATATATTCATCATTATTTAGAGTTTCTAAAACTCTAGCCTGCTTCATCAGGGTGATGTGGGTGTGGTTTTGTCAGACTGAATGGATCACACCACATGAATCCACATCAGTCATCACAGTTTGGCTTGCTAAATATTGATTGGTGTACAGAATTATGTGACCTCACATTTTCCCAGCTAAATAAACCATTAAAGAAACGATGGATGAATGTGAAAACAGGGCTGCTTTTTCTCAGCTGGTGAAAAGGTACATGGTTTTCATAGAAGAGTGAGGAACTCTGGAAAGAAAACAGGTGGACGCACGAGAGGAATGAGGACAGATCAACACATGTAGCCTGTTAGCTCAGCTGGTTGTTGTTTCATCACAGGGAGGATGAAGCTGTCAGCCAGTAGGAATAAGTTCACATTTGTTGCCATAGCTACCATTATGGCCCTGTCCTTTGTGCTTTTGTTTAGATTTTTTTTCAAACTCGGATCAGTTTGCATTAAAGTTATGATATGGATGATTTTTTGAACGTGTTTTTCACCAACAGGATTCAATTCAACTATTATAAACTAATGAAAACATTCTTACAAATATTAGATTCCATTTCTGCCAATAGATCCTCTAAATCCTCCTCACTACACATTTAAATAAAGATGTAGAAACGAGTGGGGGTGGAGGACTTTGACTCATGTAATTCTAGCTAAACCTCCACTGTTTTTATCATTATTATTATCATACTGTCGAGTAAAACAGTGCTCACTGCTGTAACTGGTGATAATGCTGCTGCAAAACGAAGTGAAATGAAATATGAGCCCTGTATGATATCTGTGTCATTGTGAGTACAGCATGTGCTTTAAACACAGTGAATCAGACATCCATTAGAATCCTACTAACCACGCATTAGCCCAGCTCAAGCCTTAAGAGGCTATTACCCATTCTGACCCATATTGCTTGGGTATTTCACACACATGCAAAGTTAGATGTGCACAGAGACACATGTATGTGCAGTACATGCAAATGTCCTGAAATGCATAGAAATGCCATATGTTGAAATCAAGAGCATGGATTATGTTGTACATGGGATTTCCTCAAGAGCAGTACATCACTCACACAGATTTATTATGCTGTTTGCAGGATGTCCGGTATGTACTTTGTATTATAAGCTATTACTCACAAAAGACTGGGCACAATTTTTACACATGTTCCTCAGTTTAGAGAAGTTAGTTAACAGCTCAAGGATGTCATTTCCTCTGGGATTGGTGGGGGTGCATCAATTTTTAACATGTAGTCAGCAAGCTTTCGGAGCAGTGGCCAGTGCTGCAGCTAGCAACTTTAGGACTTTCTTTCCCTGGATTTTGCAAGTATAGGTAGGGCAGTATAGATCAGAACACTGAGCTCACTGTGTCTGAATCCAAACGTATGCCCTTGGCTATGGCTATGCTTAAAGTGCAGCTTAACACTAAGTCCACTTTTTGGCATTAGTAAATTTTATGTACAATCATTTTCCATTGATCCACCCTGGTTTTGTTCATTGTGTTTTTCCAGCAAAATTTAAGTAGTTTCATACAAAGAAACATCATGTTCATTTCAATCTTGGCAAAAGCCCCAAGTCAATACAATTAAAAACAGATACCAACTCTCAGCAGTGTGGACAGTTTATATCTGTAATGTGAGCTTTAAGGAGTGCAGCTGGGAGTAGTTGTTGTAGTATTGCTAGTGAGGGAAAAACAGAAAGCTCTTATTTGCTGGAGACCAAAAAACTCAGGTATAATATATTAATTAGTGAGATCTGGGGCTGCTGGCAGGCAGATTTTGGACAGACTCAGACTACTTGTTTCCCCCTGTTCACAGTCTTTGAAGCCAGGCTAAGATGGCTATACTGCTGGCCACATTAAAGAAGTAGAAATGATCTCATCTGAACTTTGGCAAGAATTATCAAACCACATTTAGCTGTTAGTGTTGTATTGATACTAGAATTTATAACTCAGACACAATACCTTGAAAACATCGACATTTGATATTTTGATGTCACAGAGAAAACATTCACACAACACTGAGGGCATAAAATTTCATAAAAACATAAATATAACACAATGTGATGAATTGCTGTAGATTTAACTAAAAACTGTGTGTAATGTAGTAAAAATCATGTCAAAAATGTAAAAATCCACATTAGCAAAAGTACAATATGCAAGTTAATGTAGCAGTAAATCAAAAACATCATACATAATAGAAAAACACTGACAGAAAATTTTAGTGCATTACTGTATGAGTGTGTTTACCTTTGATACTTTCAGTACATATTAAACTTATATACTGTTACGCGAGTAAGGTTTTCAATGCAGGACTTAAGTAAAGGATCTAAATAATTCTTCCACCACTGGTGTTAAGTACCAGTAAGTTAAGTTACTTCAGACTGTGACTATGACTAAAGTATTTTCCATCAACAAATGGCTGCTGAGCCAAGAACACAACAACACGCTTGTCAAAAACAGTTTACTGGGTCATCTTGTTTAATGCTTCAGCGATGCTGAAATGGGTGCTGTCACCAACCTCTCCACATCCCTTCTGGAAGTTGTTTTTTGTCCTTCAGGTGCTTTGCTACATTTGTTGTGTTAGGACCTTTTGTTAACATTGCTCTGTGGCATCATCTGTGTATGGGCTTTGTATCCTTCTTCTTTCCTTGTTCATTTGCCTCAAATGTGAAGTACGTCAAAACAGCACTGCTGCTATTTTCTTTGTCAACCAAAAACCGTCCTGGAGGCTCTCACTCGCCATCTTTGATGAGCTGACACCATAACAAAGCAGACCACAGCCTGTCGTGAGCTTTATTCAGTCAGAGCAAATGTGATAAGTGACAGGAAGAAGACAGGACTGCGAATGAATGAGAGGAGGTCAACTCACTGTCAGAGAGAGGAGAGCGAGAAAGCACAGCTGGTGGCACAGCTCATGAGTACTGAACCCATTTCAGATATTCAGAATTGATATGCATCAAAAAAGTTAGATTTTTGAGACTCGTCATTATGACCTATAATGACTTGGCTTACAGTATAGGATTACGTTAGAAGTCCTTTCCAGTATGCACATTTTATATCTTTCATATCATGTTTGGAGCAGTCTCACTGCAGCAGGGTTTTTGCAGGATTTTCTCTTGAGGTTGCTTCAACCGCAGGACACACAAGAGCCTCAAATAAATTTGAGATTCCAAATTTATCATTTTACTCACAGCAGTTGTCAATAATAATAATGATAATAATAATAATATGAGCCAATGCCTTGGTGCTTTCAAACAATGATGTAACTCCACTGTAATCCACTTGCACTCGCCTTTACTGTGTCTCTGTTCATCTGGCTCTCTCTGTTCATCTCTATACTGCTCACTGACTCCTTTACCTCTAAGACAGCAAGGCACAGACACACACACAGTAGAAGGAAAGCAGATGTACACTGAATTTTCTGGTTGTCTTTGTACAGGTTTGTAAAAGTGTTTGATGGTGGAGATTTTACTCTAACGACCATGTGCGTGGTTACTTTACACAGTATTACTACATTGTGCTTCTCTTTCTCTTCTGCAATCTATAAAAACTTCTTACCAACAGCTGTTTAACAGCAGTGATGGTGGTGACATCTGTATATGATGACATCATATTTATGGTAGACAAGAAATTGTGAAAGGATCAGGTTGGTGATAGGGATGGGTTCTGATGCGCAGCATGGGAGAGTCTGGCATTCTGTTCATGTGCATGTGTCAGTGTTGTGGCTTCTCATCCAAACCACTGCCACAAATTGACTTTTTATGCAGTCTTATGCCATGTTTTTATGAATCACTTTTTAGGCTGTGGTTGTTTTTAACTGTTTCTTTTAAACGAAAGGATTTTAGACTTCGGACATCTGTAGTTTAAGGTTTTTTTCAGTGATACATGCGACAGCCTGGCTAGCAGCCGCCCCCAAATAGCGTTGGCGAAACACTGATTTTTAGAGAGGACCTGTGTTATTCAGTTTTATTTTTATTGCTTTTACTCATCTGTGTCACTTGGCTTTGAGCAGAGGTAACTGTGGACATTTTGGCTCCCGCTGAATGAATCCTGATCCTTACCAGAAGAAGGTCACCACAGAGCATGCTGAGCAAAACCATACATCTGTGCCTCTGTGTCACCACAGGCCTGTTGTTGCCGCCTCCAGATCATCTCACTAGCCTGCGACATACTATAGTATACACATTTTCCCTGCTGGTGTTGACCACAAATCTGTGTGCTCAGTGAACAGCAAATCTTTACAAAAAGAATAACGTGGTTAAATCTTCTTACAGACTGCGTCAGTCCTGTCTTTCCAACTGTCCAAATCTCCTCCCAAAGAAATGCTTTAGCAATCACAGACATAAAAACTGAGCTACTATCAACTGAACTTCATGACTGATCTTCATCTTCACCAACAAGAAGCGGAGCTCTTTTCTGAGCTAGCTTGTCTATGACAGCCAGGTCGTCAGTCCCCGTTGGCCTTGGCATTCACGATGCAAGGAGGTGACACTAGTTGGCAAACGTCCCTGACTCTCAGCCTCTGTATCTGTGTGTAGTATTAGTCCCAGAGATAATTCCACTCATGCACCTGGTAATGCTGCTGGTATAGCCAATGCCTCATTTCCCACACTCCTGTCTGACCGTGAATTCACCTCTTCTAGCAATGCTAATATGTTTAACATAGCTAGCGTGGCCATTGCACATCACCAGCAACCTCTCAGTGTACATGGGCACTGGAACCTCTTATAACAGTCAAGTCTTAGTTCAAGGTGACTTCAATATCAGATTTGTAAAACTTCCTACTGCTATAACTGACTGCGTTTCTGGTGGCAAAGATGTCAGAGAGTCACTACACTACCCATAATATTGACCCATCATATAACTACCATTCATATACTTGCTGAGAAACTAGTGACCACCACAGACCAGGCCTGTTATCTTGGCAAGTTCACTGGCAACTTCAGTTGCCCCCCTGTCCTAGACCAAACACCACCCTCTGGTACAATCAACACTCATTAACAAAAATGCAGAAAACTTGAACACAAATGAGAACAGCCAAACAAGAAAACTTTCTGGCTCGCATGGTCGAATAGCCTGCATTAGCCTGAATATCAGTGTGCTATTAATGCTCTTAGACTGGCTTTTTTCTCTGGCCTGATTCAAAACAATAAAAATAGCCTGAATTTCTTTTTGACACGGTCTCTGAACTAACTTGTAAACCTCCTCCATGTGTAACACCTCCCTTACTACAACTGACTTCATCGAATTCTCCACCACTGAGAATGATGGACTCAGAGAAACAATATCTTCCACTCTCTCACTGCCATCCAGGATGGGGTAGCTACATCTGAACAGCTTTCCTCTTGCAAACTCACCCACTTAAAGATAATCTCTCCTGATACACTCTCAAAACTGGTACTCTTCTCCAAGCCCCAACTACTTGCTTACTCAATCCTATTCTCTGTAAGCTTATTAAAGACTTTTCTCAAATTCTCAGTCTACTGTTGCTACGGATAATAAACAGTTTTCCTGTGTAGAATTGTGCTTCGTCTTTTGAAAGAGGACCACTCCTGAAGAAAATTTGACAGCACAGAAACTGCTTTGACAAAAGTGGTGAGTGATTTACTACTTGCTTCAGACTCACTTTCAATATTGGTTTGCCTAGATCTCAGAGCATCCTTTGATATGATTGATCACATTATATTATATTGCCAATAACATTATATTCGTGTCAGTGACTCTGCAGTCTCTTGGTTTAAACTCATATCTATCTAAAAAAGCTAATTTCATTTTATATAGCAAATGTTCATCAGACCACAAGATGGTCAGTTCTGGTGTACCAAAGGGATCTGTGCTCAGTCCTCTTCTTTTTCCAGTTAACATGTTGCCCTTTTGCACATTAATGAATAGTTATAGACTTGGTTCTGATTTCTATGCAGATGATACTCAGCTTTACATCTCCATTGAGCCTGAGGCCTGTTGTCAGCTGGTGAGACAGGAAGAATGCATATCAGAAATCCAACAATGGATGTCATCTAACTTCCTTATTTTTAATGCTGAGTAAACTGAAATGCTAATTCTTTGACTGAAGCGTAAATAAATTCTATGATCTCAGTCTGAACACAGCTGGTTCCACAATTTCACAAAGTCACTGTATTAGAAATATTGGTGTCATGTTTGATCCTAATGTCTCCTTTGAGAACATATCAACATATTGCACTATACTTTATTGACTTCATATTTCTACTTATGAAACGTTGCCCATTCTCTCCGTGGCTGATGCTGAAATATTTTTTCATGCATTTGTCTCCTGTAGGCTTGACTACTGTCATACAATTTTCTTTGACCTTTCTCTACCTACATCAACTATTACCACAACTTGTACAAAATACTGCTGCTAGAATATTAACGAAAACTAAAAAATATGATCATATCACCCCTGTTCCAATTTCAATGCATTGGCTCTCTATACATGCTAGATCTGACTTCAAGGTTCTACTTTTAAGTTATGTGACATCTGCACCATCTCACTTATTACCTCTCACGGTCTAGGATTTGTCTCCTTACTATTCCAAAAATAAATAAAACATCAGTAGAAGGTCGGGCCTTTTCTTACCAAGTACCTCTTCTTTGGAGTTGTCTTCCTACTCATTTTCAAGAGATAGCTCAGTCGAGTCATTCAAACAATCTTTTCGTATCAATCTTCAACCTCACTTTATCTTTGCTTTATTTATGCCCTAAATACCAAACTACTGCTATCCAACTTGTACTCAGTATTTGTGTGCATGGTGACATAGATGTAATGTATGGTACACTTTTTGTCTATATGTATCTTTTATACTGCTACTGATTACTGTTTTTATTTCATGTATTGTATGTGTCAAATGTTCTATTTGTACTGCCGTTGATCTCACTTCCATGCATTTTTCTGTGTTTTGGCTTCTGTTGCTCATTCCTGTTTTTATTATATGCACAGCCCTTTGAGGCATACTTTGTAATATTGGGCTATAATAAACTTTGACTTTGACTTTAACGCATGCCAGCTCACAGACACAGCTGTTAACAAGACTAACTGACTGACTAACATGGCAGACTGCCATTTGTGGCTACGCTTCATCAAAGTCAACGAAACAACTGCCAAATGCCACATTTCTGGGATGGAACTCAACACAGAGGGGAACAAGTCACTTGCATAAATGTTTGGTATCCAGTGTCCACCTCAATCTGCTGCAAGTGTTACACTATATTCAGTGACCCATAACACTGAAACAACCTTTGCTCCTTCAGGTAACATTAAATACATTGTGCGTGCAGAAAAACCTGTGATTTCTTTCGTCAATATTTGCTGAATGATAAAGTAGAATTATTATAATTTCCACTGTGCTGTATGTAAAATGAGTCAGGTCAATGAATGTAAGGCAGCAGTGCCAAAATATGCGGTGAATGCGTTACACCCTTTCGGCACAGCCAAATCCATGCAGCTTAGGTGACTGAGATAAAAACAGCACATGTGTATGTCTTTGTTCCCCACCAAACAAACTATTTCAATAAGGGATTTGAAAGGATTCAGTTTCAGTAAGTGAATTCAATTGCAATCAACCTATCCCCACAGATTTATGGACAACAACTCCATCAATGGCCAGATTTTTTTTGTTTCATTTGAATCATGTCAAGCTCACATCGTGTGTCGTGTTTCCTCTCTAATGGATTGCTTCAACATGTCATAGAAAGACATGTAATATCACTGATCAATCAGACTTTTTCGACATTTGCAAAAGCCTGTTTCTTCTCACAACTAAAGTGATGAGAAGCAGAAAGAAGTCTGATCACTGGCCCTTTTCCAGGAACATCGTGCCCTTCCTCTAATTTTTCCCCACACACTCTTCTCAGCTTGTGTTTATTCCTGGAGACAGAGGGTGTGTGTGACTGTGTGTGAAAAGCAGGTGCAGTGTGTTAAATCTCTGACCCAGGTTTTGTGTCTTCAGCCTGAACACAGCCCTGAAATGATGAACTTTGTTCACTTTTGACCCACAAATTTGCACCATTGCCCGATCTAGCTTAGCTGTGTTGCCATCCACTTTTAGACAAGTAAACTGCTCCACAAGAGAGGCTGATTAGCAAACATTTATGTGGCAGAAGTAGATGGTATCAGTTAGGGCTTGGCAACATGACCTGAAATGTGAAAAAGTTGCCCACATCCAAGCTAACACTCTGGTTATTTAATTGGCTTCAAATGGGGCTTAACATTCAGACACTTGACTCTGTCAATGTTAATACACCAACATTGCTCCAGTGTGTGGGTCTGCTATAGACGCTACTAGCCACATTAGCCGTAGAACGTACTAACGAAAATTTCAACATAGTAGCCCGCAAAATAAACTGCAAAGATTTATAAAAATGGTAAAACTTATATGTTCTAAGTTTGACGTCAGTGTTGATCTATCCTTGAACTAGTTGCTGGATGTAACTAGGTCTACAAGTACATAGTTAGCCTGCATGTTATCGCAGCCACAGTAAGGCACATCATTTTTAATATGCTAATACATTTATGACATTAATGACAGCATTGCAAAAAACATGTTGTGGCATGGCCATCCACTCCTGCTAATATATCTTTTGAATAAATTGTGTGAACCATTAGCGCACAAATGAACAAACATGCTAACTGACAGTTGCCAACAGCACCCACTCAATTAAAAGCCTCAACCAAACATATTATACTGCTCCCACATAAACTCAGTACAGGGATAATACGACAGGAATCACAGCATTACAATTTCACACATTTATAGTCAGTGGATGATTTGTTCATTTTTAAAGGGGTGGGGGGGTTGGGGGGGTGTAAAAAGTGTATCTGTATGTCTCCTCTAAAATGTTTTGTGACAGGTTGTTTTGTCTGGGGATGGATTTTCAGCAGCAAATGTATAATATCCTGTACAATAATTCAGGAGCTGGCTGTTATTTAAATCACAATTGATGTAGAGCAAAATAAATGACAATTACTTTAGAGATAGGTCCCATTTTTATTTAGAACTAATTCCGAAGAAAAAAAGATTTACAATGCGATAAAGTATAAAAAGTAGGACTTGAATGTCTGTACCCTATGTTATTGCTCTAAGCTATGCTAAGTAATGAACCTTTGTTTTAGTCTGATTTATTCCCAAACCGCCTTAGAAATCCACTTGGACACAACTGGAAAGATTAATTTTTCTAATTTTCCAGACAGCAGTCTGAAAAATAGCAGTCAAAAGTGGGACAACCTGCCTCCTTTTGAACCTATGAGTCTGACTGTCAACACTGCAAACAGGCACCAGGGAAAGGGACTTTTTGGTCCTAGAGATTCAATGAAAATACAGGCCGGCTGAACCACTTGCATATTTTCTTCCCAGGACCCAAATTTTAGCAAAGTGACAAGTCGATCTCGGAGCCAGGCTCCCAAACCACATACTGTGGTTGTTGACATATGGGAATGCACCACAAAACAAACTTGCAGTACATTTGTTGTTTTCGTACTTCAGATATTTATGGCCTGTTTATTTAAAAAAAAAAAAAAAACCCTGTACTGACACAAACAGTGTAAGGCAATGTCTACAAGTACAGTATATAAAGTGTAATAATACAAACACAACTATTGTAAATCTCTGGTTTAGCAGTCAACTAATGAGTTAGAGCCTACTGCTTGTAACTTATTTAGATTTTATTAGTAACTGATTTAGAATTGCATTGCTATAAAGTTGGGGAAACTCACTAGATACACATTTAAAAAAGGAATAATCAAAGCTGAAGTGACGAAGTAAGAGTGTCCAATATTAAATACATAAGATATTACTTCAATCACATGAATAATTACATCGAAAATAAAAAATATATAATATAATGGAAATGTGAAATAATCCATTTTTAAGCAAGACTTATTTTTAGAAACTGTAATTTTTACTTGATCGATCTTATTTAAAATGATATCACAAAGTTGTTTTTTTTTTTACATATTTAATCATGTAATATTTATTTAGTATTAAACATTAGGTGGGTAATGCAGCCTATGGAGTCCCAAAACTGACAAAAAGTTGTAAAAGGTTACCAGAAGAGTAAGTAAAAAAATATTAGAATGAATCCTGTTAATACTGTGGTTAAATAACTAAAGTGGAGTGTAAAAAGAAGTGTCTTTATAATTTAAAATGATTACTTGATGAAATAAATGAAAAATTAATTTTTTTCCTCTTACCATTATCTTTCACTGGCTCATTTTATTTTTCCTTTTTCCTTTCTTGAGCTGAAAAGGTTTTACTGCATTCTGCTGCAGCATCACTGTATGAACTCTGCATAAAGCTACTGCTGCTTGGTTCCAAACACCATGCTATCATCTCCACAATGTTATTTTCATCTTCAATGGCATGTCTCTTGGCATCATCAAGGACCAAAATGGAAATAACGATAAGAATCATTTATTCTACAAGGTCCCTTCTGTACAGCAATACGTTTGCCAAAAAGAAAAACAGGAGCAAATGGTGCATTTGTTGGAGGTTATTTTCAGCAATGGATTAATACAGATTTACCACGACAACAGTATAGCACAGTATATCAGGCTTTAGCTACACTGACAGTACTTTATGGGAGGATCAATTCATTGCTGGTTTTCCTCTTGTAATGGAATATACTGACAATAAGAAAAAATACAGAGTATCATCAGGATTGTCCCTTAAGTAGTACAGGGATTTATAAGAAATGGAGGTCTCAGTCCCGGTAATAACATTACACTCAACAAAATGCACCCTGAATACCACAATGCTTTTAAACATAAAGCACTACCTGGTCAACAGTGAAGTAGGTATCAGTAAGCTACAAATAAATAAAATGAACTCTCCAACCATAAACCTTTTTTTTTTTTATGAGATTTCTTTCATCACTTTTTTGAAGCTCAATCCTCACCAGCACCAGTCTTCTCTCTCTCCATCTCACCTCAAAGCCTATTTCACATGTGAAATGATTTACAGAGATAGACTTTTAAAAATAACATTGTCTTGGGAGAATCAAGCTGTTAAGGGTACTGCGTGTCATCCAGTAATCTCATATTCTTAAGAAGATATAAAGGGCTGGGAGAATAGTGTGGGTGGTGTGGGTGCTCGTGAGGATTGTTGAAACATAACTAAACTGTACTATTCATGTAATGAGGGTCTTTACATGAGACTACAGTCAGCAGTGGATAGCTGATAGCAGTCAGCTAAAAAAAAAAAAAGAAGAAGAAGAAGAAGTAGAATATGGGGGAGGGTTATACACAGATATGTAAAAAGGATGAGTCAGGGTCAGTGCAGAGCAGGACCAGGGTGAGTCAAACTCATAAAAGTAACAGTACAGAAGAATAATTTGTTATATTTTGGCCAGCACTATATTGGCAGCTATACAAGACAGGTCATCTTCTTTTGTGTTGTTACAGCTGCCCCAGTGGATGAGGAGATGCCAAAACTCTGAAAAAGAAAAAACTAAGAACATTTTGAAATAATGTCAGAAGGATTGGCACCATTTTACATAGAGCCTTTAATCAGAAAATCAAATGTAAAAGTTCCCATTTGCCACATGATTGAGGCTTGAAGAAATGTAATTAATGCCTGGAATTTGCTCACCGGCAACTTTTTACCACTTTGACACATACTCAATTGAAAACAGCACAAAGACAATATATTTAATGTTTGACCTCATCAGCTTCATTGTTTTTTGTAAATATCTGCTTATTTGATGCAGCAACACATTTCAAACCTGTTTGGACGAAAGCAATAAGACTGATGTGGAAGATGTGGAATGCTCCAAAATCACCTGTCTGGAAAGTAAACAGGTTGATTGGTAACAGGTGATAGCATCATGATTGGGTCTGAAAGGGGCATCCTGGAAAGGCTCAGTCATTCACAGCGAGGATGAGAGGTTCACCACTTTGTGAACACATGATTGTATAAAGGAGATTACTTCATGAGCTCAGGGACACATTTGTAAATTCATTCATTTGTAAATCACTGCATTCTGTTTTTATTTAAGTTTTACACAGCGTCCTAACTTTTTTGGAATCAGGGTTGTATATAATTAGGTTTTTAGAAAAATTGCATTTGCAAATCTCAGCGAGCAACTTCCAGAGGCATACAGCCATACATAAAGTTAACCTAGAGTAAAAGGCATAGGACTACATAGAAGTGAGTGGATTCATTTTAAATGTTATAGGGAGGAATAATACAAACATTAACAGCCACAGTGAGATGAAATTAGCTACAGAGTACAGGCTCTTACTGAGGTTTGTGACCAGCATACTTTAACCACATCATCAGGGTAAACCACTTTACCTTGTTGTGCTATGTGGTGGGAAAACACTTGACTGCTACCAATTGTTCAAGGCATGGCTCGACACGACTACCTCCCCTACATGGAAAAACCTTATTACATAAAACAGAAAACTGAGCATGAACAAAAGAAGAGCAGCTCTGTCTGACTGTCCAACACCCACATGGAAACATGCTTACAATGGCAATGACTAACATTTTCAGTAGGTATCATTTTTTAACCATATTCACCATCTAAGTTTAGCTTGATGGCATGTTCGCATTTGCTAATTAGCACTGAACACAATGCTCAGCTGAAGTTGAAGGGAATGTCATTACTTTGGCAGGTATTTGGCCAGAAATCAAAGTAAAGGACAGGGGAAATTTTAATCATAATGGCACAAGATAAAAAGTCAGAGGATCACCAAAAATATTGGGATTGATTGGCTGTGAATGTCTCTATAAAATTTCAAAGCTGTCCATTCAATACTTGTATTTCAGAGACATTTCAGGGTGAAGTGCCACCCAACAGAGCCAAAAAACTTTAACCTGCATGAAATGTCACAGTCCTGTGTAAAGCCACTGCTGCTTGAACATCAGTCCATTACACACAAACTTAATGTTATCATGGGATCAGCTGAATTGGCAGGCACAGACAGTGCTACACTATTAAACAAGCCATTTTTCTTCCAGTGTCTTTCTATAAAACCAAAGGCTTTGTGAAGATAAACCTCTTGGCTCACCCTATAATGTGCAGTTCAGTCACAGTGTCACAGATTCAAGTCCAACTAGGTTACACATCATCTTTTCTTTTCTTCCATTTTTCTTTGCACCCTTAAATCTGTCCTATCCCATTAAGCAGAAACGCCCCCTCCAAACACAGAAACAAAAAGATCGAGGAAGGATTATGCTGCGATAACAATGACTTGCAAGCTGGAAGCAAGACATCGGCGTGTGTGACCTCAGTTAGATTAATATTTCTGTAACTGATTAAGCATCCAAAGTGGCTGTCCCAGGCCAAATTAAAGATCAGAGTGCAGGGGAATATTCAGACTGATGCAATGACCCTAAAAGACAGAGGGCTTTCCTCTCTGTCAATCGCCCACGTCCAGCAGCCCGACTAATAGGGAGAGCTTTTCTTCATGGACATGCAGAACGTTTTACTGAAGACCTTTTCTATAGTCCACATACTAAAGGTTCACAGACATTTGGCAGATCTTGGCTCATTAGCTGCTTTTTTGCAGATCTTGATATTTTTATCCTGATCTCCATACAGACAGTGTTTTTGAAACAGTGTCACAGCATGAGTTCAGACATGCCTTCACATTTTTCTTTAAAAAAAAAAAAAAAAAAGGTATAGAAACTGAATTAGCCTCCCCAGCTTCTAACATTTCTCACCAGTTTGATATTTGATGTGGATGGAGAGGAGAGACAGGTGGGAACCTCCGCTATCAAAAGACTCACAAGCATATTCAGCTTCAAGGCTTAATGCTGGGTTAAGAAAGGGTTAGAAGTACTGCTTTAAATGGTTTAAATAGCTAAATGATTTACAGTGATATTCTTCTTGGGAGTTTGATGAAAAGGTTGATACCACTCTCTGGCCACTAGCAATCAAAGGCATGTAACATAGAAGACTCTTTGTTTCCAACCTTTGATTGCTAGTATCAAAAGTGGTATCAACTTTTTCATCAAACTTTATTTGGAAGAAAAAATGTCAGCTAATGATCAAATAAAGTAAAATTACATGTCAGATAGTGAGCTTTGGATGTGCTGGTAGGTGGATATTTATTAGTCATTCAATCTTCTCTTTGCAAGAGAGCAACTAAGTGTATTTACCAAATGTGCTACTTATATAACTATTACTTTAGCTGGCAGCTTGGCTACAGCCCATCTGATTGACTGCCCATGTTTGTTCTTTTTACTATTAGGCCTAATTTTAGTGATGTTGCCGCCTTCCAAGATCTCTTTACGCTGAGACAATGAAATCACACAAGAAGACCAAAATAAAACTCAAGTTGTGATAAACCTTATTTTTCCTTTCACAGTAATACTGAGAGAGGTCTATTGTAGGCTGCACTAGTGTACATTTGTACTGTTGGTGACCTCAAGAAGGATGGATATTTCCTCTACGAAATGACCACATCCAGAGTCTTTCAAACTCAGCACGACTCATAAAATGGCAGTAAGCGTTTTCTGCTCTCAGCTGGAGCAAAGTAGGTTGAGTGGTTGAGGGAAATTACTTGGCATACCAGCTGTTCACTCTATCTAGCAATCACCTTTACCATGTGAAAGTCTGCTCCTCCACCACTGTGTGAGGAGCCTCTCAGTATTCCAAAGATCCGGGAGGTTGCAGGTTTGTGACTGGATGCTTGGTGGTTTCACCTATTTGGACAGCGTAGTTGGAGGAAGTGAAGGTGCTCTGACCTCCCTCCTGGGAACATGGGAAATGGGTGAATGTGAAACAGGATACTGCTGGAGGTACAGTCTGCTTTCTATTGATTGTTGAAGGTCATTACACGAACAGAGGAAAGGACAAGAGGAGACATCTGACCAGGACAATGGACAGACCTGGTTTTTCAACAGACAAAGTGTTTTACAGACTCCCACACAAGACTTCTCTGATCCAAGCTGGATTTTACCCACTGTTCTTCACCAACATGTTTTCTAAGCACTGCGACTAACATTTCTGCTTTATTTGTGATGCAGCTTGGATTGCCAAGTTTTGTCTATGATGATAATGAAATGTTATTATTTTGAAATGAAGAAAAAGCAGAAAAACAGCAAATATCCACACTTTAGGAGCTGCAACCAGTTCATTCTGATTGCCTTTGCTTGACAATGACAACAATTTATTCAATCACCCTCACAAGAATTGCAGATTAATTTTCTTCTAACTGACCAAGTAATTGTTTGAGGTCTACCATTTTATACAAATTTATCCCTGCAGACTGACCACTGCAGCAGAGAAAATTGTGTCTGAAATGGAACTTCTGAGAAAGCTGAAACCTGTGACAAACACGGAGCTTGTAGGAGTAGTAGGCAGGCAACTGTGAGTGAGTAATGCAGAAAGAGGGAAACTGCTTCAGTAACAGGAGCAAATTAAAAAGATGTGTTACAAAGTTAGTTTACAGAATACAGCTTTCCCTTTCTGTTTTCGTATGTGGCTTTCTGCTTGAATAACTGTTTTTCGAAACTCCCTGGCAGCTCCACCTGCCAGGGAGGTGGCAGTACTGCTCAGTACTGCTCACCCATCATGCAAATCAATACAGCGATTGTTGAGATATCAACCATTCATTTTATTACAAAGGTTCACATTTATTTTGCTGTCCTGTTTTTGTCAGAGAAAAGACTTTTCAGCAGGTTTTTGTTGTGTGGAATGGCTTTTGAAGCTACATTGAAAGCATGTAAAGAATAACCAGCTAATCCATCTCCAGGGGCTGAAGGCCTCCCAGCATGCAGTGTGTGAGAGTCAGAGAGAGGCCTGCACAAGTCAGCAGCCTATCAGAGCGCTAACAGACAGACATACAAACACACTGACACCTACAGGCAGTTTATGGCTTCCAGTCCACCTCATTTTCACCCTGTTTGCAGCACTACTGGAGTCTATATTTCTCCAACCTTGTCATATACAGTAGAGAGTGTAGGTCTTATGAACATATAGCCTGTCTGAGATCAGCTGAGCTGCAACATCAGCACCACTGCTGCGACAAGTGATGATTTTCCAGGGTCTCAACCTTCCTTTGGTCATCAGGGGGGGATTTACAGCCATCTGCTGCTGAGCTTCTGTCTTACATAGCATCTTTATGTGTGTTTGAGTAGACGGGGTCATTTCTCTCGGAGCCCCTTGTTCTGTATTCTTGTCACACTTCCATCTTTCTCACAGCATGTTTTTCCTCTCTTTACTGTACATCTGTCTCTCTGACATTGACCCAAGCTGTGATAACTCTAAGACAAAGGGCATATTTAAAGAGACAGTGAGACAGAGTGACTGTAAAACACATCAAGCATGATCACTGTGTTTGAAATATTGCCGCTATATAGCATCTTATAGTTTGTGGGATTTATCGTACGTCAAATATTAAGTGAAAACACAAATGGAAAGCAATAAAAACAATACATAAAATTACCTCATGATGTAACGCTACATGACAGGAAATAATAAACCATAATAACACCCAGGCTCAAATACAGCCACACTGACAACTATAGAATGAGACTAATCCAATGTAAGCTATGAGAATACCTGTGGGCTTGAACAAGGAATATATAACAATGTGTGCGATGGAGAGAGGAGGGGATGGAAGGAAGGGATGGAGGGAGGGAGGAGTAAATCAGGAATGCAGGGGGAACAGAATGAGCCACATCCATGAAATAATCCGTACGCACTTAAATTGTGTGTACACCACTTTTCGTCTACAGCAATGTAATGAGTGTGTGTTCTTCTTTCACAGTTTTTCATTAAGCTTCCAAAGTACTTCCTGTGTAATACAAAAGCCATCCAGTCGTCATGCTTATGGCACAATTGAGGCTCTAGGTGTCATTTTTGCAGCCCTACATACAGTATATAAGACACATGTCAGTGCAGTAATAAGCATAATTAAGCTAAGTGTCAGTTCTAGAATGCATTATTTGTCTTTATGAGTAGGTATCATCAAGCATCTCTTCAAGTGGACCTCTACAAGGATACACACAGTTTGCTGTTTGTGCAGGTATGTGTCACACTGTTCAAACTACAGCAGCTTCAAAAAGCAGATGTGTGATGTAACAGAGGTCGGCAAGCTGCAGAGGAACACAGCACAGAGACAGAGGAGCCAGAGCTAAACTCTGCCCTACATCACAACAAAGCAGCAACTTCATTTCAGATTCACTACAGACTGTTCGTCTCACTTTTCTACACTGTGGGTCCTAATAGAAGTAGAAGCATTTCATAAGCGCTGCTCACATACCACCCAGCTCAAAGTGAATGTAAGATAACAAGTGGACAGCAGCTTGAAAATATAACATATATGAAATAAAAATCACAATTTTACACAATATTGTGTTGTTTTTTCTGTTCTTTCTGCAATAGTGTGGGCTTAGTTTCAGAGGTATGTGGGAGATCAAACTAGAGAACTAAGAAGAATGCCACTCTTACATATTCCTGTCAGTGTAACAAACAAATGAGAAATGTTGTGCAGCTTGCTGTATTATTAACTAACATTTAGTCCCACTGACTGACACCTGATACTTCATGATAGATAATGTTGTATTTTGTTACCTATTCGAGTGCTGACCTCTACCTATTAAACAAAGCGAGAGATCCCATTTTCTCCCCAAAAACCATGCTGAAGAGGTTGCCATAGCCTTTTTCAACCCTGAGAAGTGTCTGCAGACATCATTTCAGGCTTTGTATGGCTCAAGCTGAGCTCCACTAATTACTGGTTAGAGCAGTCTGAGTGCAGCCTGAGAGATGAAACCCACAGAAAGAAGGTTTATGTTTGGGACATAAAGGTGATTTTAATCCTTAATGTCGGCCTGACATGGCTGCCCGAGATGATCTCTCTATGATTTCAGCCAATGTGACACCCGACGCTTCAGATGAGTCACTTACACAGCTTTTTGTCTCAGCTCCATTATCTTTAAACTATTGGTGTGTTTGAACAGCTTGTGTCTCTGAAGCCTGAAATTCACTCGAGCATGTATATAAATGTTCATTGACAACTGCATTTAATTTGTTATTGACTTTGTCTTTACCAAATAATCATCTTAAACTTATTGTGGTTGCACTATTATGTTTTGGTATGGAAAAAT
Organism: Chaetodon trifascialis; assembly: GCF_039877785.1. NCBI lineage: Eukaryota > Metazoa > Chordata > Actinopteri > Chaetodontiformes > Chaetodontidae > Chaetodon > Chaetodon trifascialis. The sequence goes on from NC_092070.1 coordinate 6,247,906, forward strand.
GCTTATTTGATGAATAAATGTGCTGTATGGCATTCTGCTGGTGTCCAACCAAATATCTATTGAAATTAGCATATAGTAATAGTCATATGTGCACATGTGATGTCATGTGTGCACTTAGTGGACAGCCCCTGCCCACTGAAAATACATTCCTGCTTGCATGTACATACGGCATAGCCAGACTAAAACTTTCTCATTTGTATTACAGTATTTCTCCTTCCAAGTCTGGAAGGAAGCAGACGGAAAGTACACTATTAAGGAAATACAAAATAAAGAGAAAACAGTGTGCAAGTAGTTCAAATGAGTACAGTACAAAAATAACCACAAAAAATAACTGAAGAACAAACTAGATGACGGTGGACTCTCTAGCTGCACTAGAGCTGTGGACCAAAAAGCAGTGCAACCACATCCAGTGGATATACAGCATCAACACAGCCTGCGAAGTGAAAGCAGCACATCAGAGGAACAGCCACACCTTCAGTCCTCTAACAGTGGCCACGCTAACATGCATTCTGAAAAAGACAACTTTTCTTCTCAGCTGTTTATATGGCTAATGAAAAGGAATATTCCACTAATATTCCCCTATATATGCAGCTGTGACTAACGAACACAGCCTCCCTCTTTCATACGTTCAACCACCTTCTTGTGAAAAGGTTGTCATTCCGATATTTGTACACGTCCAAACCAAATTATTTCAGAATGTTTAAAAATCGGCGTGTTACTCCTTCCAACCAGAAATGGGTTTCTCTTTTGTCCATGTATCTCAGCCCCCGCCATGCAAACTGCCAGCTAGGCAACACACTGAGAACAGGCAAGAAGCTGTGTGTCGCAAACTGCAGTAAAAACCCCAAAGGAGATGCATTCCAAATGTGCTGCATACACATCCAGAGAGTTCTCCTATAGCCTGAATAATATTGGCATAGCACACGTCTTAATAGGAGAATGCTACATTCAGAATAAGCAATCTGTACTGATTAAAGGGGCACTTATTCTACACATAAAGTTCACTTTACTCGTCAGTACTAAACAGTCATATAAAAACTTCTGAGGGAGTTTTCATTAGTTTGAGAAAATAACCCTGATCTGATCAAGGGTCTAACAAAGGACAGTACATAGTAGGGGCTCAAAATCAGGATACCTCTGTTTCTGCTGCTTTAATTTTGACTATTCTTTTTGCTCTGTCTCTTGTGAGTGCCCCAGCTTTATGGAACTGAAATAAAAAAAAACACTGCAGTTCTTTCCAAAAAAAGGTTTGCTCAGATGCAAGTAAAAGCTCATTGCTGTGAGTGCATGGTAATAACTGACAGTCATTGAAATGAGTGTACATGTATGGGCACTTTGGACTCCACTTGGATCATGTTGGACTTGGGAAGAACTCAGGCTGTGTCTACAGAGATTTTAGGGGTTAAAACTACAAAATGTAAGATGGACGAAACCAGGATTTTGAAAAGTGAGGGGGCCATGTCACCACCTTCCCTCTGTCCTTGTCTTTCTTTGTAAATTCTGTGCACAGTGGCAGCCAGATGAGCAACCATCTCACAACCAGCACACAGCGTGCAGCAAAAGGCATATGCAGCGGCCTCTCCGCTTGGACTTTGAGGCTCTTTGAGTTGCACTCGAGTGTCGATTCACATTCTACTCTCCTATGGGTGCCCCCGGTGGCCGACTGGCTCGATGTTCCCTCAGCATCTGAAATTAGCAGTGGGACACTTTTCTTTGACACAGCACCTGAAGGGCCATCTCAAAGAGGAGTGATGACACACTGGACCGTCACTCCTTCTTCGGCTTCCCGAGCTCTGTGACTGAAATGAGTCCCACATGTGTCTCATACTGGACAATTTCAGCTCCCTTTCAGCTTGTAAGGGCTCAGACATCCTCAGGCACACATGTAGCTGACACAATAAAAACCCTGATGTCTTTGTTGGTGTCTATGCTGCTGCTGCTGTTCTCCAAAGACAACAAATAGAGAATAAATACCTATAAGCAAGAGAACAAACAGTGTTTCTGGTCTTTTCCTACAGTTTATTTCCCATTTTTCCATTGTTTTAATCAAACAATTGTTACACAAAGTTACATTTTCAAATGCATCACATCTACTTATTAAAGGAGAAGGCAAGTAAACATCTAACCTGTTTGATTCAGTTCAAATGAACCCTGCAGTGTTTTCCTGTTTAGTTCGCTTTGTTCAGGCTGAGGTGAAAGCTCAGCTCAGGTTTTCTTCCAGGTTTCTACTTGAAGTTGCACATGAAAACTGATGGATGGTAATACACGTACTGACAGTACAGAAATGACGAAATATCATTAACCTTTAAACATATTCATTTAATTGTCTTGCTCAATTGACTTTAAATAAATAACTTACCACTACTTGAACCTGACATTTAAGTAATGAATAAAGGTCACAGGTTCAACTCTCATATTAACCTGCTCATTTACAGTAAGGAGCTGTAGATTACGGCTGCAGCTTAAGTCCTAAAACCCTTCTGAAAATAACACTGCCGTCCTCTCTTTCTAGTCATCAGCACTTTGTACCTGGTGAGCCCCTCATCTCATCTCATCTCTGCTACATTAGAGGCTAATGAATTCATTGGAATTTTTAACTACAGCAAACACGTCGTCTCAGCGAGCATGTGCCCATCCATTACAGCAGCCTGCGGCGGCCCGGCTAAATAAGAACAAATAGCAACGATGCCATAATCACCGGCAGCATTAGCTTTAATGTCGTTACCGCGATGAGTAATTGCAAGAAATGTAGCGGGCGGCCATCAGGCATGGAGAATGTGGATGTGTAATGATATCAGGAGATTATTGAGATTGAGTATCATAACTTCATTCTCCCCTCTCTTTCTCTCTGCTGCTGGTGCTCCCTCTTATGTCTTTTTCTCTCACTCTCTTCCTCTATCCTGTCTCATTGTCCCACTATCCCTCCTTTAGTTCCATCTAAAATTGCTCATATCTCCTCTACTGCGTGGGAGGAATGTCGTTTCCTCCTCCTCCACCTCCTCCTCCTCCAGATCTAGCTACTTCTCTCCATTTCTTCCACTTTTTTCTTCTTTCCTTTCTCTCCTGTGGCCATGTGAGTCTCTGCAAGGGTGCGTGTGTGTGTGTGTGTGTGTGTGTGTGAGAGAGAGAGAGAGAGAGAGAGAAATAGAGAAAGCAAGAGGTGCTGACAGAGAGAGATATTAAGAAGAAAGAGTGAGAATGAGACAGACAGAAATAGGGAAACTGTATGACAAAGACAAAGAGGAAAAAATATATGGATAAGAGCAGTGTGTGTGTGTGTGTGTGTGTGTGTGTGTGTGTGTGTGTGTGTGTGTGTGTGTGCACGTGCGCGCATGTGCGTGCGTGAGGCAGAGAAAGAAAGAGGGAGTGAGAGAGCAAGGCAGAGGCTCCTCTGATCACTAACTTGGTGTCCTACTTACTCACTCTGCAGCACTCCCAAATAACAACCCTGAGCTGTGATATTATATACCCAAAACACACAGACACAGAAATAACCACTTACATACTCACTCTCACACACACACACACACACACACACACATACAGAGAGAGAGAGAGAGAGAGCAAGGAACTCATACACACTAAACAACAACAGCAATGATATTACATCCTGTACAGACATACGCCCCCATCTTCACAATACACAACTAACACACACAACACCAAGAGGTGTGACATTAATATAAGTTGCCTTCTCTTCCACAAACACACCGGAGGTGATACAGTCTGTTTTGCGTCTTATTTTTTTCTGTTCTTTCTCTCAAGTGGGCTATCTGCCATCTCCCAGCATCCTCTCCAACAGGTTCAGAGGGGAGGCAGAGCAGACATATTCGAATTCAACTTTTATTTCTTCCTTCTCAGAACACACAGCAAAGCAGCCTAAAACAACAGCTAAACAAAACATTGGCCTCAACCCAAATTAGGCTCAGTTTTTCACAATATGAAGCAATAGCACAATTGATATTTGTATAAAAACAGTTTTTGGAAGCTGTTTTGAGTGTCGAGTGGTGTCTTTTGGAGACGTTCAGGTCTCAGAGAAGTGGGTAGGACTTTGTTGCTCACTGCCTGCCTTGTTTACATTCAACCAAAAGTGATGACAGTTTTCTGTGTCTCTTGGGTATTTAACATGTTGAAAGCTTCCTATGTTGGATCCCAAAGGGGTCAATAATGAAGTCCATTGCTGTTCAGTTTGTTAAATGTTAAACGTTTTTCTAAAGCTAGATTCCAAACCATCCAAGGGTTGTGTTGGAATAACAAACATTTTCATTACATTTTATTTATAACAGTACTAGCTGTATGTAGCCATAAGAGCATATTTTGGACTCATTTACAGGGTTCTTGTTTTAAAACAAGTCAACCAGAGATCCATCTGTCCACAGTAATGAGGCAGCACATTAAAAAATGTGTACTCATTACATTATATACCCTAACCCTAATATATTACCTTTTGGCAGTTAAAATAAAGTAATATAACATGTTAGTAATAATGTTTCTGTAATATCATCACCTAACACATTACCGCTCAGCACTGTCAACCTTTAATGACATTCATTAAGATATTAAAATCCTACAAATACTGTTGTACAAACACTTGGAATCCAATACACATCTTACAATATAAAACAGCAAATTTAACAGATTATTCAGGGATGGGAAAGGCTGGCTGTAATTATAACTTAAATAAATGTTTCAGGTGTGGTTACGTGTGTCTGCACGAAGTCCCTGCAGACAGCGGCAGAGATTAAAATGGGAGAGTATCTGCAGCATGTGACATGCGAGTAGGAAAAACTTGTCTGGTAAAGGTTGTTGGCAAAATCCTGACAAAAGCAGTCATAATGTAAACTAACATTGCCATAGAGACCAGATATTGCCCAGGCTATAGTAGCGTTATTATTATAAATCATGATAGAACCGTAATGTACAGCCAAAAATAACGCTAGTTGTCGGTTATTTTGGACAAAGCTGTGTCTGTCTGTACAGATAGTGACATTGTAAAGTAACGTCTTATTGTCACATGAAAGATACCAGTAATATGTAATATGTTACACTTTGAAAGTAAGTTTCCAAACACTGTCCATCCATTAGATATGCCCACTTATCCTCTGTAGGGCCACGGGGGGCTAGAGCTGATCCCAGCCGATACTGGGCAGGAGGCCGGTCAATCACAGGGCACACACATAGAGACCAATAACCATTCACACTCAATTAACCAAATCTTTGGAGTGGGAAGATGCTGGAGCACCTGGAGAAAACTCTGCTCAGAAAGGCCCCAGCTGGCTGATCTTGCTGTGAGCCAACAGTGCTGAGCACCCCACTGCTGAGTTATGAAGATATCAATGTTCACTGTGAACGAGACGCTGCGTTTGTTTTCTTCTGTCTGAAATCAAGGGTCTGTTGTCCGGAAAATTACTAACAATTTTGATGGTAAATTTGCCACAGTTATCATTGCATATGGCACATCTGCCATTGAGAATGGAAAGCTTGACAAGCGTAGCAACAGTAACCAAGGGGTGCTACAGTCAAACCAGTGGCATGAGCTGCTCTCAACCAAAACCAGCAAGTTTCTCATTCTACACAGCGCCTGTAAAGGTCCAGTGTGAAGGATTTAGTGGTATCTTGCGATGAGGTTGCAGATTGCAACTAACTGAACACCCTCGGGCTCACCCTCCCTTTCCAAAGAAGTAGGAGAACCCACACCCACAAAACCCATTCTGCTACTTTAAAAACATGGCGGTGCAACATGGCGGACTCTGTGGAAGAGGACCAACTCCCTCTGCAGCTGATTATACACTCATAATTAATTAGGAATATTACATTCCATATTATGCCAGTACTGGTCCTTTAATTAAGGTGGCACGGTGGAATAGTGCTAACACTGTCGCCTCACAGCTAGAAGGTCCCAGAGTTTGCATGTTCTCCCGTGTTCACCTGAGGTATCCTCAATAAAAAACCCCACTAAGAAGATCACCACCTGACCAGTGGTGACAGGAAGGAACTGGGTCCGTCGGCCAGCAGCCCACCGCTCCTGGTCCGCCACAGAGGAAGGACCTCCAGGATGGGTTAAATGCGGAAGAAACAATTTCACTAAAAGCATGGCATAGCATAGCATATGCATGTTGCGTTGTGTGGAGCGATAAATAAAGTAAAAATCTTAATCTTCTAATCTTAATCTTAATTAACTGAAAAATATTATTTAACCTACAAATCACATTTAGGGTCATCTCTTTTTTTTTTTTTTGGAATATCAGACTTGGTGTTAACTATAACTGTGGATTAAATGCCTGGGGGCTGTGAGTAGAGGAATGAGAAGCTCAGAGTTTCCTCGCCAGTCGAGCAAAACAAACTGGCAGCCTTGACATAATAGAAGTTGACTCGTTGAGAGACATAATATCCCTGAAATTACAAAATTCAAATCAAACCAAAAATGTAGAATTACAAAAATTCGGCTTTCTAAGTTCAGACAGTCTGCAAACAAGAGGAAAAACGCATTTCACTGTTCCAGTCTGTCTTAAATTCTTCCTCTAATCATCTTCTGGCTATAGCTGCTGAAGAGAGCTGAAAGGTAGGCTGGCCCAGTCCCCTGAGCTCTCCTTCTCCTCCACATCCCCTCTTTTATCCGCCCCTCTTTCTCACTTTAAGGCCAGCAGTGGACACACACATATACACACACAGAGACACAAAAGAAACGCTCACAGCTAGAACTAGTGTAGAGATCTATCGGGAGGAAAGGGCAGCTCCCAGGAGCTCTCGCTTTTCTTCTCTCTTCTCCTGTTCATCACCAAACCCACGCCTGTCACTTTTTTCCTGCTTTCTCCTCCTCTTCCTCCTTTCTTTCTTCCTTCCTCTTTTCAGACCCTTGGTCTCATGGCCGGGCAGGCACAGAAACACATAAACACAACGGCGATGTGAGAGAAACCACATGAACACGCTGTCTTGGTTGTTCACTATTGTACTGTTATAACATGAGCCAAATGTCCTCAACATCTCAAAATAATTCCTTTGTTTCCATCTTGACTCTGTCAAACCCAAAATGTGAGGAAAACCACGACAATGTGTGGCAATGCGACGAGAAGGAGCCCATAAAAAGGCTCTTGAAAAGTTTACATTTCTAGTTGAAAGAAACACTTAGATGCCAGATCAACTGAGAGAGGGACTGCAGAGTTGGCAGGAGAGACACAGCACACAATTTATCATTTACCTGACATTTGCTTTACGTGACCCTCCCCCACAGCGTTTCCAAGTGGTATTATTGTCGGTGCCAACAACTGGATCGCATCCTCAGAACTACTATACTGTACACAGGACACTGCATTTGTTTCCAAATTTCCATGAAGAAACAACCAACACCACTTTGGAAATAAGAGAGAAGAATTAAGCATGTGTTCACCAACAAGGTAATGTGAAATTGTTCTCATTTTATATGGAGTAGTAACGTAGTTTAAATATTGCAGCTAACTGTAGCAGAGGTTTGGCGCCAGGTTAAAGGACAGCAGCTAGCTGGTTGGCATGCTAAGTTCAGCAGATTCCTCTGCAACACAATACATTAACATCTTTAAATAATGTCAAAACTGTTATTTCTTCACATTCTGTTGATATTGTTACTTCATCATTTTAATGTTTTAAACTAATGTTCAGGCCACATCTTACACATTGTACCTTTAAAGGTCCTCCACTTCCTTCGGCACACAGCACGTCTGAAACAAAAATAGATTGTTTTCGTTCCACCTTACCTCAACATCCCTCTCAGAGGTTGGTACCTTGGCAAAAGCAACAAACACACACTTTGCTACCTCTGACAATGCTGGGCAGACAACTTGTGTGTTGAAGAAAACTCCGGATGAGAGAATGGCAGTTTGAGAATATATTCAGTCTGCTGCACCAAGAAAGCCAAGAAACTAAAACTTTGAAGGGAATACAGAATCCACTCTTGCCATTTTGCAGCCAAAAATGTCTGAAATTGTAGCATCTTTAAATGCAGTTTGCAATGTGTAAAAACTGCAAGGCTGCGGAACAAAAATGTTGAACGAACCCACAGATAACCATAATATTGGCAATATGAGTTTCAGTAAGAGGAAATATTACTTTTGTGTTCTGTGACGGTTGTGTAATGAAGCTATTCATTCAGGTTTGACTTTATTTCTTCTGCCCTCAGAGCAGGGTTTTGGAATTGAATCATTTCATGTGAAATCAGGGCTGACCTCATTTACTCGTCCATTATACATGTTTTGGACAATAAAAGAGAATTAAAAAAATGGGATTTGGAGGAGAGGAGGGGTCTGCATGTTGTAACTGCTCCTGGGAGGGTCTCCCAAGGCAAACTGGGCCCATGGGAGGGGCCAGAGGAAGAGTGACTCACAAGCCCTATATGAATCGGCCAAGAAGGAGCAACAGGGCCTCAAACAGAACAGGGAAACACCTCCTGGTGCCAGACCTGGGAGGCAAGCACACCAGCGAGGTCCTGGTGGTGAGGCCATGACCCATGAGGCATCCCAAAATAACTAGGAGGAGGCCCCATCCTGTGGGTCCATCACCTGAAGGGATAGACATTACGGTTGGGTGCACTGTAAGTTAGGTGGAAGGCAACAGGATCCACTTTGTCATTGAGTGAAGGTTTTCCAGATGCATCCAACTGGTAGGAGGCCGGTGCTGGTGAGAGGGACATTTGGACTACCTTGCGTGTCCTGCTGCCAATGTGACCTGGCCCCAGATAAGTGGAATGGATGTCCTCTCATAGTCTTCCCTACAGACTTGCGATGGAGAGATTAACAGGACGCGTGCACAGCCATGCTAGCAGCTCTGTGAGCCTGTACTTGCTAAATGCTAATGTCAGCATGCTAACACACAAAGAATGAAATGCTAACATGCTGATGTTTAGATAGTATAATCCATCCATCCATTTTCTATGCCACTTATCCCTTTCAGGGTCGCGGGGGGGCCGGAACCTATCTGGGCTGTCAATGGGCGGGGGGGCAGGGTACACCCTGGACCGGTCGCCAGCCGATCGCAGGGCACAAGCACACAACCATTCACACCCTGGGGGCAATTTAGAGTCACCAATCAACCTAATGAGCATGTTTTTGGTCTGTGGGAGGAAGCTGGAGTACCCGGAGAGAACCCACGCATGCACGGGAAGAACATGCAAACTTCACACAGAAAGGCCCGACACGGGAATCGAACCGGCGACCTTCTTGCTGTGGGGCATGCGCACTACCTGCTGCACCACCATGCAGCTAGATGGTATAATGTTTAGCATTTTCACTGTCATAGCTTAGTGTGTTAGCACACCGCTAACAATTGCTAATTAGCACTCAACACAAACTACAGCTGTGGCCGATGTGAATGTCAAGGTCAAGGTAACAGCTTATTAATAGACATAAATCCAAATATGCAATAGGAAGTCCTCCCTCCCATTTTCCTCACACACACACACACACACACACACACACACACACACACACACACACACACACACACACACACACACACACACACACACACACACAGTTTTAGATGATCCATTAGAAACAAACTCTACATCAGCATTCTAATCAACAAATCAATATATCGCACCATGCACTTATTGCACATAGCCCTTATCCAAAAACTCCATCAAATCCTTTGCCTTTGTGCTGTCCTTCTCATTTAACAGTCTAATTGCTGGAGGAACAGAGGACTTAAACCTGGCTGTTCTTTTTTTCCTTTGCAGAATCCTTCCTTTCCCCCAACAGCTTACTGGGAGCCTGTTGTGTAGATGGTGAGCGGGGTCACTGAGGATGCACTCAGCCTTACTCAGAATGAGGTCTTTACACAACTGAGCAGCTGACATCTGATCACACCCAATGGCCCCACTCGCCATCTTGATCAGGCGCTGCAACCTCTCTTGTTGATGTCAGTGCATGCTACCAAACACACAAATCAGGCCAAATCAGAACACCATTTTCTGAGGTTCCCTACCTTTTCCTCAAAATCACCTAAGGATGAGTTGTCAGGCTTTAGGAACCCCACCAAGGCTGTATCATCTGCATAGCAAAAAAGGTGTGAGTGGAGACTGAAGCTCGACATCCACTGGTGTACAGTGTATATAGGATGGGAGACAAAACGCAATCCTGTGGGGTCCCAGTATTAATAACCTTAAGGGAGGAAATAGCTGTGTTTCAAGTATGAAGGTGGCTAAATGTTTCATACAAATCTCTATTTCTTGTTTTTCTCTAATATACATGAAGATTAGTTTTCAGTGGCTGTGTTTCAATGAGTGTTTGTTCACTCATGGTGAATGATAATTTATGCATTAAATTTTCACAGAAAAAAGCATAAAAATGATGAGGTGATTTTTGCTGGGGTCTGTATCAGACAAGCATATTCCCTTACATTTGGAGGATATGATTGGTAGGCCAAGGCAACACCATAGTGCATTCACTTACAGTGTAATGCCATGTGTGACACATTATACCTTTATCAAAAAATTGCAGCTCCTTTGATTTAGATACAGCGCTTGGCCATACTGCAGTCTCAGTAATATTTCAATGAATTGTTCAGCCCTCAGTCAAAGTTGTATTTTCATCCAGTTCCGCTGCTCACATGTGACAATCTGTGAATGCAGCTTCAATTTCTATCTTAATGATCACCTTAGCTACACTTACACTTTGCATGAAAACTCTTCTGCTGCCACTTTTATTATCTTAGTGGTTGCGTCATTCACTGTAACACTGTTGTCACTGTAGTAATGAATCTTAATAATCCAATGTATTGTTTCTCCTGCGGTGGAATCTGTTCCATTTCTGGTTATACCTAGAAAATGTTCCTTTTGAAACTGTCTTCATACAAACCTTTTGCAATACTAACCTAAATATTTCAGTTTTCGCTCAGTCAAGCACCAAGCTGCTGTCTACTGAGTCTGTTCTGTTGTTTGATCCTTGCGTCGCTCTGCCTTTGAAATTTGCTGGAAGCAAGGACATGAGGATTTCTGTTTCTAAGACATTTTAGGTTAGTAATCCAACTGTTGGCTGCCTGTTTTTTACATGTCCAGGTAAATGCTCACTGAGGAAGCAGTCTCATCAGAGTCATATGCTTAGTGCACAGTCAAGATTTCCTCTGAGGTTTTGAATGATCCTCAAGTCACAAGCAAATTCAAATGAATGATAGCAACATCTCCAGGCCATTCAGGCTGGAAGGAAGAGTGAGCTGGAGGAAATAGAGCCAGAAAAGAGAAGTGAGAGGGATAACAAAGAGAGAGAGAGAAGGATGGGTGACGAGATGAGGAGATGCTGGAGGAAAAGAGGAAAAGGAGAAGTGGATGAGCCACGAATAGTCAGGGATAAGGAGGAACAGAAGAGGAGGAGAAGGAGAAGAACTGAAAGGGCAGAAGAGATGAGAGAGAATAAAGGCAAGGGGAGGTAGAAGATAAAAGAGACAGGGAGACAACCAGACACACATTTGATCAAATATACATAAGAACTGTACAATACAGAATGAACCTGATGCCCCTTACAGCCTGACGCAGAGGAAGACAAGGAGATGGGAGGTGCATTGACAGAAGCAGAGGAAGAACAGCGGGCACTTAGACAGGATAGACAAATAGTGAATGACATGAGCTCAATAGAATTGAAAAATTAATAAAATAGGTTAAAATTAGGACTAAGCAACATTGTTGACCAGTGGCCATGGACACTCGATGATTTCAGCTGCTGCAGACCTACATGAAAACTCCAAATCCGGCGTCTTATGTGTCATCAGAGCTTATTCACAGGATGATTGAACTACATGTGAGACGCACTCAAAGTGTCGATGGAGATCTGTGCTTTTTGATAGCTGTGAAGGCAGGAACAGGACAGTTTTGTGCAGCAGCCTAATTATTGTTGATCTGAAGTTACAATGTGGAAATGAGATGAGCAGCAGAACATATGAAATGTTGATTTCAATGGCTTGCAGAGACCATATTCACTACACATGTTGGCCTCTTCAGCACTGATGTTAATTAGCAACAACTGACATAGAGCTCATTTACACCTGCAATTAAGATGTGATCATATCCAATTTGGATAAAGAGAAATGGTGTAAATGCAGGTTTAAATATAAGCAGATGGAATCAGCACATCTGGAGGAGGTCTGGCTCATATTGTGATCATGTCTCAGCCAGATGTAAATGCAACCTCCAAGGATAGGCTCACATCCTTCCTAATGTGTATCCAATGGAAGTGATGGGGGACAAAGTCTACAGTCCAAAGTTTATCTGAAGGACATGCAGTATGAGGCTTCAGCAGTGTGAGTTGAATAAAAAATCAGACAAGCGTCTTCTTTTTAGTCTGAAATTCACTATTGCTGTGACTATCCCTCCACTGCAGCTCAGGGAAATGCTGTCCAGGGAAATACAAAGAGGGAATTTCTTACTAAAAGACTGTTACTTTGACAGATATCAACATTGATTAAGTCAGACTGCTGAAGCCTCATATTAACCTTAAACTGCCTGGCACAAACTAGCAGTAATAGCTTGCAAGTTTTCCTTCACAAAAAAGAAAGTTTTCATTTTATCTGGAACGCATCATGTTTGTTGAACTTTCTGTCAGCCATGTCTAAATCATTTCCACACTGAGATCTGACCACAATGTGGACAGAATCAATAAAATGAAAGCGCATATTAAGGTCAAGTGTAAATGCAAAGGCCTGTGGATTGGATGTCATTCACAAGATGACATTAGCTATCTTCTCATTTTACTCTTTTCAAAAGGACACATTATCCAAAACGTAAAACAGAAGCATCAGCAAGCTAAGCTTAATTATTTTGTCTTCAAAGCGTTAACGTTAATTAATGTTGCCTTTTGCTCTGTCTGCAGTCTGCTGGACTTCTTTCACACCAGTCATGTGCTAAATTGAACCCTGCACAGTTAAGATCTGAGGATGCACACAACCAGTGCGCTGAAGGTGTGAGCCTACTTCAAAAAAGCAAAAGTCTCACCTTTGTGTCTCTTGTAATTCATCCATTCATTCATTTTCTATACCCCCTATCCCTTTCGGGGTTGCGGGGGGGGCTGGAGCCTATCCCAGCTGTCAACGGGCAAGAGGCGGGGTACACCCTGAACCGGTCACCAGCCGATCGCAGGGCAACTCTCTTGTAATTGGTTTGCTGGAAATTCTCACTGTGAACACTGTGACCAACTGAGCCTGAGTACAGGAGTTCCCCAAGGATGTGTGCTCAGTCCCCTGATATTCACTTTGCTCACCCATGACTGTGCACCAAACTACAGCATCAAATACTTCATACAGTTTGGGGATGACACGACTGTTATGGGTCTCATCCGCAAGAAGGAACAAGGTGAACCAATTGGTCATGTGGTGCAGAGGCAACAATCTCTTCCTGAATGTGGGGAAAACAGAGGAGATTGTTCTTGACATCCAGAGAACCCACACCCAAGCAAGGCACCACTGAAAGTATCCTAACCAGCTACATCACAGTGTGGTACGGGAGCTGCACTGCTTCTAACCGCAAGACTCTGCAGTGCGTAGTGAATACAGCTTGTGGGATCGTTAGTTCCTCACTGCCCTCCGTCCTGGACATCTCCAACACCTGCCTTATCCACAAAGCAATCAGGGCTGTGGGCAACTCAACCCATCCCTCACTCAGCATCTTCAGCCTACCACCATCTGGGGAGAAGGTACTGGAGCCTCTGTGTGGGCTCCACCAGGCTGAGTGACAGCTTCATCCACCGGGCTGTCAGGAAGCTGAAATCTCTCCCACCTCTCCCCTCTGCCCCCCAGAAGACTAGACTGTAATCCCCTCACCCTCCATCACCTCACATGCACATCCACACCCAACACCTACCACTTTATATAAAGAGACTGTAAAATAAATCTGCTGCTATCTGCTCACTATGGACTCACTGTATTTGCACTACATTGTATATACTTATTCACCATGGCACTTCTTCATTTCTTGTACTTGCTGTCTTGTTTTATCTCTGTTGTTGTCTTGTTTTTCCCTGTACATATTGCAAAATCGACAATAAAGTTGACTTTGAGGGTAGATTGGGCTCATTGTTGCCTCTTGTGGCCACTGGGAGAAAAAACAACCACTACAACTGCGATTCTCACTAACCGTCAGGTGCCAGTGGCTGCTTTCAGTCCTCCAGTCTCAGGGGACAGTAATGAGCTCATTATGGCTTGGTGCACCACAAGGAGATGACGAAGAGGCCGCACTTGAAAACTTACTTTTACAAGCGACACAAAGGTGAGATTTGTGGTTATCGGAAGAGTTTTCAACAGAGATAAATGGCTTCAAGGATGAGGACTAACCGCTGGGCTTAACAAAATTATGTCTGGTTATCTGGTCCACCTCTGATAAAGAGCAGCGCACAGCTGCTTCCCTGAGCTTTTCTATGGGACCTTCCGGGACTCTCCCCCACACAGTGGATGAGACAGTCCCAAACAGGGCTAATGTATCCCCTGCTTTAAATAAACTTTCCATCCAGTGATGTCAGGTGGCATCAGGGACTGGAGGAGTGGTTGAGGGGGTTACGGGAGCAACCAGGTGGAGATGAACCTCACTAATCCTAAAGGCGTTTCTGCCTTGGTCGCTGCTGTTGAATGAAGCCTTGAAATGAAGTAGAGGAGCAGATATGCATGTTGCTATCTACGCCTGCCAAACACTCTCAATTGTTCCATGCCATCTGTGGTGCATACTGTATCTTGTGTTATATTTAGTTTTATATTTCACGGTGCCAAAGTAATAGCTCACAGGCGAACCACAGTAGCATTGCCAGGCTCCTTCCTCTCTGCCTCCTTTTATCTATCATTCCGTGCACCTCGGTGTTTACGGCAAAGTAGCGCTGAAGTTGCATCATTGGTGCTCAGTCTCCTTCCCTGCAAACTCTGTTGGGCCATCTCGCAGTGCTCTCACTCAAGAGGGAATACTGATTTCAGTTTCTGCTGTGAGGCTGGCAAACACCCATCTCTCACGGTTTCACTTGTGAAAACAACCACAGTTTTGTCGGTCTTATCTCAGCCAATCGCTTGTGTGCCTCATGTGGCTGCAAAGGTGATCACAGGAAGAGTAAGCACAAGATGACAGCCATCAGTGACCTGAGTTTTGAATACCATAGTTTTTCTTTTTTGCTGACTGTATTCCCACTTCATTCCCCCAAAACAGCTTGAAGCAGACATTTCTCCTGTGCTGGCACAGCACTAACACAAAGCAGGAAGAAAAGTGCAGTGTGAAAGTAGACTGAGGGTGAAGAAGCTGTAGTCAGAGCCAGGCTACGCTCACTGATGTGATGAGCCTACTGTCAGTCTCAAATTTCCCCGAAGGCCTGTCACACCCTTCACACACGCACGCACGCACACACACACACACACACACACACACACACACACATACACCTTTGTTTGGAAATATTTCAATCTCCTTCTAAAACGGGAAATGAAAGTGTAACTCCAAATTAAATTCACTTGATTTCAAAGTAATTATAAATAAACGATCTTGATCTTGGTCCTGTTTCTATATATGAAGAGCCACAGAGAAGCAGATTAGACGCAGTGTCTCAACAACATCATTAATATGGCTCAGATTAATTAATCGCATGTGACAACATGACGTGTAGAGGTGTAGGAAGTGTCCTCATCTACATCATCTCCAGATTCATTTCCGAATGCACAGTCTGATTGCTGCCCCTTATGTAAGCCTGAGAAAGGCTGTTTGTACAGCATGATTCTGTAAAATCCTGCATCAGTCTGCATGTGGGAAAAGGGAAGAGCTGTAGTTATGGTTTAAAAAGCTGACGACTGGAATGTGACAGAACATAAACCTGGGTCTGCCACATGAACATCAATCCACCCATCCACCACCCTGACTTCCACACCCTGACTCTCTGCATCACGCCGCTTCCTGCCCTTCCTGAGTGTTTACACTGGGCATGAATCACTGAACATTTGTCTTATATGAATGAACTTTTTAGCGATACTGAGAGGCTTAGAGAAGCCCACCAACTCACCAACACAGGAAGCAGTAACGCACAATAAAAAAAGATTTCCATTATATTAAGCCCCTTTGTTGATACAATTTTTCCAACAATACCTATTTAACATATTTCCATTCAGTAATGATCGTTTTTATATGCATGTAGCAGATTTCATTAGTATGTGCCTCCACACACACACACACACACACACACACAATATGCAGGAAACCATGCATGAATGCAGCAGCACTGCTTCACATTAAAAGTGTTCAGACAATGAATGAAGGGCTGTCTTTTCTTGTAAAACAGTCACAGGAAATGCAATGTATTGTATGCAGTGTGCGGTACTTGTTAGCTGTGTCCCAAATCCATACTGCATCGTAACTTCATAAAACACACACGACATACTACAAAAAATGAACATTTTAGTGACTCCTGACTAACAGAAGATTGTACAATACATACAGCATCAAACATCCGTCAAACTGTAAAAAAATGTCTTTGTTTTGGTCTCCAAGATCCTTCTTATGTTCGTGACATTTCTTACAACCTGTCTAAACTTTGGTAACTACAGTGTCATCATACGTGATAGCACCGATGGGCAGAACTATTTAAATAAAAACATGCTGCAATGCACCGTAGATGTCCTGACTAATAGAGTGACCATCTAGGAGGACATTAATGTCGTCCCTAGCATAAAAGGGACATGAGCTCCAGTCTACACTGTAGTGGCATGAATGACAGAACTAAACTCTCCTTACATTTCCATGAAAAAGCTTTCCTAAGAGCGAGCAAGGACATTTGCACTTAAATCTGCTTCGTCTTGTGCAGTGCACCCAGTGGCACAGAAGCTGCTGGGAGGGAAAGGAGATAGAGGACGGAAGTATTCTTTTCTAAATTCTATTGCAGTCCAGTCACATATAATACAAATCTGAGGTTTTATTGGGCTCTTGATGGACAGTTTCTGATCAAGTGGACTTAAAAAGCTGTGGAGATTAGTGCTTCAGTGTTCTCTGATTTGTTAGTTCTATCTAACAGGATAAAAAGCTGGTAAGCGCTTTTCCACATTTCCACATTTCATAACAGGTCCCATTTTGACATCCCAAAGCATTTCATTAAGAGATGAGCTGAAGTGATCTGGAACATCCACTAGCCACAGTGTCTCACCTCGTACTTTACTATCAACCCCAACAACCACAGACTGATGACAGCTGTGAGCGAGCTCAAACTTAATGAATTTTAGCCATGATGTGAAAAGGGATGGTCATCCCTTCTAAATTGTCAAACCTTTTACCATGTGTTGGTTTCGACACCATATTGTGTGTGCTGGGCGATGGTCGATTACCTGGAACAAAGCTTCCCTGGACAACGTCTTTATACGCCCACCAACTCTCATCAAGCTTGGATGTAATAGGCTGAGCTGCAAGGAGGAAGACAGACAGAAACAGGAAACAGTTCTTTAGCAAATGAAATGTGTGTTTTTTTTCCACATGTTGCTTTGGTGTTTTTAAGAATACTCTGATATGGAAGCTCCCATTAACTGCAATGGACAAGGAAGGGAGTACGAAGAGAAAGATAAAAGAAAAGAAAGAAATGCACTGAGAACAAGCAATGACTAAACCCTCACCCATGAAGTTCAGTAATGGGGATTTTAAATTCATAAAAAATCCACGCTGGATTCTCTCAAGGAGCACTGAAAAGAGGAAGTGGTCGGTAATGTCGCACTGGGAGCAAAAATGGAGCCATAATTGAACTTTAATCAAATTAATGTTAAGGCAAATAAAAGTTAATAGTCAACATTATTTTCTAATCATTATCGTCATCATCCTGACAGTCACAAAGTACTGAGATACCGATTCAAGTGGGATTATTATTATCTCATGACCTCTCTGTTTGCAAAATATGGAAAGCAATTAGTGGTGGAAGTTTGACTTACAAATTACGGACATGGCAGATTTGCACGGGATTAAATTATAACAAGAGGTGCCCAGGTAGCCCGTGCCAATAGGGCTTTAGAGAGATACTCACATGACTAGACGCTGAAGCCTCATGTTAGCTGAACCTTAACTTCAGAATACTGTTAAAGTGGCCTGGATTTTGTTGCTGTCTTTCACAAGCTGCTCTGCAGCATAAAACCAGCCTACCAGTGGCTAATGTTAGAAAGTCAGTTACAAACATGGTCTGGAAATGAGTCATCCCCCCTCTTTTGATAGAGGCTAACCAACTCCAGACCCTGCTAACACATCCCAAACTGTGTCTCCAAGAAAAAGTGAAAAGTAGAACATGTCAAAGTTGTATTCATAAACCATACCAGCAGAAAAGAAGAATTCCAGTGTTGTTTACTTGTAATAAATGTATACCGATGTCATATACTGTAGGCTTAAACCTGAATAGACTTGTAATGAAGCTTTCAAAGTAGGTCAAAATGGAGACAGTTCATGTGGGATGCGTGGAGTGAGTCCCAGTGGTGGGTCTGGACTGGTGTGCACAGCCGCCTGCGGTACACATGACTTCACACTTTGTGTCCTGTGTGTATCTGGCCTCAGGCTGCCACTGTGCTGCAGCTCCTTTGCCATCCAATCCGCCTGCCTGGCAGCAGCAGCACAATTAAAACAGAGCCGCCGGGATCTGACAGGTGGATCTGAATGGAAGAGTTTGTGTTGCACCAACGTAAACCAGGTCACATGAACCAAACAGTAACAAGACTGCAGACTCCTGAACTGAGTGGATTTGTAGTTATGCAGGAAGTATTCAGATCATTTACAGAAATGAAAGCACCATGCAATATAACACTGTTTCAAAATTCAATGTCCTGCTTTCAAAATGTTACTGAAGTTAAAGTATGGAGCAGGAAAATGTCCCCACTGTTACTATTATTCCTCATGCATTAACGTAAAAGCAGGATTTTGCTGTTGTAGCTGTCGAGCTCGTTTTGAACTGTATAGGACCGCAAATGATGGTTTTCATTCTGGATTAATCTGATGATTATTTTCTTTATTTATGGATTTACTGTTTTTTGAAAAAAAAAATAAAAATGAAAATAGTGAGAAATGCCTGAGCCTGAGTGACACCTTGAACATGTTTGTTTGTCCAAATATAAATAAAATAAATACAAAGAAAAGCAGCAAATCCTCACATTTGAGAAGCTGGAAGCATGAAGTATTTGGCCTCTTTGCATTTAAAAACATTCAAAATCATTGCCAATTAGTTTTCTGTCAGTCAACTAAACGATTACTCAACTAATTATTTAAGCTGTACTTGTGTGAACTGTTGGATAGTTTCATACAGAACAAAACATCAGACTGTATAACCTCACAGACACTGTAACTAAAGATGTGAAAAGCCCAAAGCAGGCACTCATACTCTTTTTTCTTTTTTTTTTTTCCATACAAGCCCTCTAATAATTAGCATGGAATAAAATGACCAAGAGTCTAGAAGTAAAAGTGTCAGGATTGGGATGAGACAGAACTGCAATGACAAAACCCAGAGAAGCAGGACGAAGATAATAAATCAGGACTAAGCTGGGCAGAGAGGAAAATTTCACACTGTGTCACCCTTTAATATTTTCTAAAAGTAGCTCCACTCGCTGCTACCAGTGGCTACTTAACCGAGTCGACGGGAATGTTGATCACACGAGCTCCAACACATCAACAGGGAATACTGTGTGTTTGTCAGTATGCTGCTTTTAAAATCAGCCCACAGTATTTGAAGGGACCTTCCACTGGTTTTACACATAAAGGTTAAACTGGTCATGGGGTGACTCAGCCTGTGAAAACAGTTGTACAAGGTGCTCTAGTGTTTCTCCTGCTGGCCCTGCCCACACGTTCCCGCTCAGCCAATGGACTTGACATTTGGATGACAACACAAAAATAAAAACGACCCTGATTATTTCATCAGGGTTCACCGCTGACATCATCACTGTAACAAAAAGGGCACTTAGAGGTGAATATACGGGCATCTGCGTGGCAGACATCTGATGAAAGATGTTATCTACTTGGATTATGGGAATTGTAGGAGCATTTTTGGAGCTTATCTCATACTAGTCTGGATATGTCAGCTGCTGCCATTTCTTGTTGTATTCCCTCTTGCAGATGCTTCAACTTTCTGGAGGTGCCGTGCTGAATAGCTGCGAGATAACATTCACAAAATGAACAGCAATGTGTCTTTTTAAGTATTTGATGTTTGAGTGTCCTCTTTTTATTTGCCCTAAGGTGATTTAGAAGCATACTATATAACTACATGGCATACCACTCTTTCTCCCCTCATGTTTTCTGTCTGTAACTACACTGTCTCTTCCCAATAAAATAAGATAAAATAACAATTGATAACAGCTAGAGAAAAAAAAATACAACTGAATTTTTGAGTCAGTTTCCTGTGGACGACTGTTGAAGTGTGGCCAGTCAGTTATCACGAAATGATATTGCCTGCCTCTTGATATCCACATATCAGCTTGAAAATATGACTACTAACATTTCAAACCACAGTGTTCTGTTAGGAAACTGAGGCTGGCAGCTTCAGCAGTGATGAGTAGGAAGTCTTGACTCATCCCATTGTGGGGAATCACTGTGTGCATCTGACTAAATGGATGCTTGCCTCTCTGGCACGGCCATATGAGCTCCTTGACAGTGATGTTCATGAACTATTTACATTTACCGTGTTACAGTCATCCTGTGTGTGAAGTATACTGTACTATGGTGTGTGTGTGCGTGTGTGTGTGTGTGTGTGTGTGTGTGTGTGTGTGTGTGTGTGTGTGTGTGTGTGTGTGTGTGTGTGTGTGTGTGTGTGTGTGTGTGTGTGTGTATGAGCGCATCCGGCATGCATGAGAGGCGACTGATCAAAGTGCTGGGTTATGAAGTGCGAGCGCTGAGGCATGAATTCAATCATCTCAGTAGTTTTGAATCTCACCAGTGTGCAGTGACTGAGGTGGTACTGTGTCTCTTTGTGCAAAGAGCCTGTTGACATGAATACTGTCAGCTACACACTCCATGTAGAAAGTGAGATGAGTGGGCGATGACAGGCAGATGAGGTGTCTGACTTGAAATGAGGACTAAATTCTGACAATTCTAAATAAATACTGTAAGATCATTATAATAATAACAACAGGGCCCACAGTATTCCTCTAGCTTCTATAAGTAGCCAACTTCATGGTGACTTATTGTAAGTGATAGCGCCACTGCAACATTTTCATTCATTTTCTTTATTTCAATATTTTATATTCCAACTGAATCTTCCACTGCAGGACATTTCTATGTTGTTCTAATGTTTTGAAGGACCACAGTTCCCTCTTGGCGTCTTACCTGATGACGTGCAGATGATATATGTTTGCAAAATCACAGATATATCCCAAACGACATGCATTCTTCGTTCAATTCATGCTCATTTTCTGCAGCTGTTGCGGGACGGCGCTTTGCGGGGTCGCACTTGTGGACGACACGGCCTAACTTTGAACATTTTTCTCCCTCTTCTTCGGTTCTTCTTGTCCCCGTCTCTCCCCCGTGGAGCGCAGAGATGCTCTGAAGCCTCGCAGGAGATCCGTCCTCACAGCATCGTCCACCTTCGCTTCTCGGTTTGGCGTTCATGCAACATTTCGGTGTTTTTGCGCGCGTCTGTCATGCATCTATCTCTGTATCTGTCCACCCTGAAGACATTTCAGCTGTGAAAGGCGTTCATGAATCATTGTCTTCTTGTCGTTTTTCCTCTGGAGCGGGTGGATGTTCGTGGCGCACCGCTCGTTCGTCAGCAGCGGATCAGGCAACTTCACTGACGACGCAAAGCGCACCGAGGGCGCACAGACCGATAGAGAGAGACAACATATTCATCACATTGTGTGATGACAGATTGCATCTATGTGAAGTGAAAAGAAAAAGAAAAACATCACCCCCGTCTTTTAGCTGAACAAACACAAATATCAGTAAGGAAGAAACGTGAAGTTCAGATATGATCGGGAGAGCATGAAAAGTGCTTCAGATGCCACAAAGCCATAGTTTGGAGGGAGAAAACCTCCACAGAAACTGTAAGAGTGACAGTCTATACAAGTCAAGCAAACAGTGCCAGATTCAAACATTTTCTGCCAAATAAAAAAGGAAACTCATCAGTCATAATCTTACTTTTTACTGATAAAACAGATAATTTACTCAGTACAGTGTTTATTTTATCTATAATAATATAATGACAGTCTTAGAGCAACCAACTGTGGATGCACGGTGTTATATGCAGACGGTCTTGATGAATGCTTGGTCGTATTGACCTACATAAAGACAGTGCCAGTCCTTCCTGTGGACGTTGTGTGACCTCTAGCGTTTATGTCAGGTTACTTCACTCAAAACCGCGTGAAATTACTGCAGTCACGCTGAGCATGAGACTGTATGGAGGATGAAGAGTGACATGATGACATGTCATGACATGACATTTCGAATATGGGGCATGTGTGTATGCACAGTGTATGGCTATGCTGAGAAAGTCTGCATCCAGAGTCAGTCTTTAGCTTGTATTAGTGCTCACTGGGACTCAAAGACGACCCTTGATATATTTATTCACACCTTGTTTTTGTATAACGGCCAGCCCACAGGGATTTCTCCCAGGGCTCCCGATGGCCACGGCGACTGTGTGAGGACCCATATCTGAAGACACAGAGGTCATTTCTGCAGGGTTTTTGTTTGTTTTTCGGTGGGCGGTGGTTAACATTCTACAATTAGAGGTTGGTCAAAATGTATTTGCTCGCACTGGCTTTAAAACAGCATGTCCTTTTCCAGATCCATTACTGCCTGATCTGATCTGTGATCTGGTACTAAGTGTGAAAAGTAGTATGTTTCCTTTCAAAAGTTATCCGTTGGACATAAGATGTCTCCAACCTCACTGAGAAGTCCATCCTCAGTGTATGCATGCTGGAGGCTTCAGGTTTCAACATCACATGTGTTTAAGTATAGTGGACCCTGATTGGCTTCAGACAAGTTGTGATGTCATCAATCTGGCTTGTACATCCAGGTGTGAAAATGAGATTTAAGGTGGGTACAGAGAAACTTCCCCCTTCAGAGGGAAGGATGAATGAAACAAACTCTGTACTGCTCAACATCACAGTGAAGGAACAGGCACATTGTTGTGTGAAGGACTTTCATGTTCATAAGCTACTGCAGATCATTCATCATAATGATGAACATGTCAGTGAAGATTATGTCATTGTTAAACAGTAATTCACATTAGAAATGATCAAAATCATTGTGAGACACTCATACTCATATTGAGCTTTAAGGCTTTTAAAGCTCTCAGTTCAAATGTTTGGGATGGGTTTGAATTCCTCCACGTCAAAGTCAGAAAACCATTTCTTTACCTGGTTTTTGGCATCGTCATGTTGGACAGAGGGGCCTCTTCTAAACTGTTACCACAAAGCCTGAGGAACGTTAATGTCAAAAACAGAAATTTATGCTGTTATATTGAGATTTCTACCACTGGACCGCTGAGGCGGAAAAGCTGCTGTGCCCCAGTCCATCTACATTCCACCCCTCAGCTAAGGTCATGAGCTTTGGGTAGCGAATGAAAGAATGAGATTGTGGATACAAGCAGACAAAATGTCTTTATAGCGGCTCCCATGAGGAGGGGGTGAGGGCGAGGAGCTCAGAAATCCAGTGGGAGCACAGAGCAGGACTGCTGCTCCTCAGTGTTGAAAGGAGCCAGTTGAGGTTGCTCAGTATCTGATCAGTACCCTCCTGGGAGCTGTCCTTAGCAGGTTTTCCAGGCACGTCCCACAGGTGGGACACCCCAGGGTAGACCCAGAACACGCTGCCTTGGGAATACCTTGAGAGGAGATGGAAGACTTGGCTGAGGAGAGGGACGTCTGGACTATCTTGCTTAGCTTGCTGCCACCACATCCAGGCAGTAGAAAATTAATGGACGGATTAAGACTTTAGGTCTGACCCAAAACATAAAAACATACTTTTAGTCAAATAGCATACATACAGTTCAGACACATAGCGACACATTTAATTGATATTTATTTATTTATTGTATCAACACAGATACTTCACCAGATATGATTACATGCAGGTACATGACGTGTTGGCTTTGTTATGCTGTGAATGGGTCTGACACTCTTGTACAGATTTCAGTTCACAACAGACTCGAAAGACAAGACTCAGAGCTCTGGCACACCCTGGAAAGAAAGAGGAAAGACAAGAGGACATGTTAGATTTCTCATGTCAGTTATTTGTCCATCAGCCGTCCACATTTCTCTGTCTCAGACGAGCACACACACTCTGTGATGTAACATTATTAAATCCTTCACCTCCTTTCACACAGACACGCAGTGAGCTCACAGATTACATGCTGTAAAGACAGGACATCCAGCTTTGACCTACATTGACAAGGCTTCAAGATCATCTCTGATTCTTTTATGGCTCACTTAACAACCCCCCCCCAACACACACACACACACACACACACACACACACACACACACACACACACACACACACACTCAGACCCACGCCTACCCCCTGTTGCGTCGACGGACAATCGCCTTGTTAATCTCCCTCAGCAGAGTCTCCTTGTTGTTCTTCATGTTGGCTTTCGCCGTCTCCAACACCATGTCAATCTTCTCCTGGCTGAAGGGACCCTGGAAGGTGGAGAACTCCTCCATCCTCGCTTTGATCTCCTCCGCATCTGCAGAAAACGATGAACACCTGTTTAGACACCAGTCACCTTCTACGAGTGGTGTAGGTCCTAAGAAGTATAAATAGAACCTGATATGAAGAGTGAGTTTTTGAATAAATCATGAGCATCAGTCCAGATTTCCATGACATGGAACTGATGATGAATGTATATCATTCATAAAATAGATATTTGATAGTTGATAGCTTGAGTCAAGTTCTAGATGACAAAGCAAAAGTCAGGTTCACTGATCATTTATGCCACATGCAAATAACATTAATAACTTAACACCTACCTTGCTTTAGTAAGCTAGTGATGAAGCTGTACGTAATTCTGTACCAAAGATCCTCATTTTCTGATGACCTTCTCATAAATATGAACGTGTTTTCATAACTATGAGAAATCTATTGTAGGCTATGTAAATCCATCAAGACAGACACTGATGACTTGTTCATTATGTGTTCACTTTGGCCAGCTTTAGTGTAGTGTTTACTGTAGTGTACCATAAATGGCACACATGGAATGACTGATAACAACTAAACTTGGCTGCCGATCTTTAAAGGTAAGTGTCATGGTCAAGGTTGAACGGAATCGTATCATATTGTATGTCTTTTATTTCTAAAATTGTGGTTCAAAACATCATGGTTCCTCAAACTGTGGCTGATGGCAGTTTGAGGAACCATGATTTATTTCGCCTCCAGGGCATTTCTGCTTCTGAGGAGAAACGTAAAACAAAATTCTGCCTGCGTGGGTGTAACAGACCTTTGCAGTTGCGTCTGTTGAAAAGCGGCATGTAGACGATCGTGGGCTCCTTCTCTTTCCCCTCGAACACGTAGCAGTCCTTCGGCCATTCTCTCTCCTCCAGGATTTTGACGTCTATCTCTGGGAAAGGCTTCTTCACCTCGGCTGCGTAGTCTCTGGCAAGAGTCAGGGTCTGTGAAGGGAGCGGAGGCTGAACGTTGTTCCACTCTTTCACAGCTTTCATGCTCTGAGCAAGCCTGAGCAATAAATCTCACTTGACTTGGTTGTAGTTTCTTCAGTTCACCTCATAACTCTGACACAGGAAGCAATTTTTAATAAGGCATACTTTAATAAAGGGCCTGTGTGTTGTAATTAAGGGTCTTATCAATGGTTAGATGAATCAAAATATCCTCCACATTATATGGCAAACATATGCAAGAACAGGAAAAAGTGAAGCTGATTGGTCAGTTAAAATGATGAATACAAAGCTGAAATGAATAAGGTCTGTCCATTGACTGGCTCCATTGTTCAAAAAGAGGAAGAGAGTCAAAGCCAACCATAGAATGAAGGAAGTTACAGCTACACGTTACAATTACAGTGTACATAGCATTTGAGCAGAAATGCAGAACCTGAAGAGGATAATTGATCTTTTTATCTTAAACGTGCCTCCACATGAATTTAGCTGGAGGGTAACGGAAGCTTTGCTTTTCGTTAGGTTCACAGCATATGGCGAGGGCCATGGTGTGAGCTTAAGGTTGTGTTTATCAAAGCAAGTTAGATAAACCTTAGACTTTGATACATTGAGGCAGGTAAAATAAATCATCTTCCATGAAGAACATGCACTCACACTTTACAGTACCTCAAAAATGTTTCCAGCACTGTACTCTGGTGCGATAATAAGGTCGATGTCTCTCTTGTCTCCCAGAAATGAAGGGTAGGCTACATTAATCAGCAGCCCAGCGTCTACTAGGTGGAACCTGTCGTTCAAGCGGAGGCACGGTGGTACAGTGGAATCTGCCCAGCGACAGAATTTGACAATTTTTCAATTAACCAAACATCAAACAAACTCATTTTAACTTCATTTTTTTATTGCATTTGTTCATTACTGAGGGTTTTATCCCTCTTAACAACACTTATGACAGCTGTGAAAGTGAACTAAAACATCACAATGTGCTGAAAGATGTTAAAATTCACTGATCAGCACCTCTAAATCTCACTAACTTTCACCTAGCAACTCCCTGGAGTCTCCACTGGGTGCCTGGCAACAACATGTTTCCAGAAAGTTACAGCATCTACTCAGGAAAGAGTGACGATTGTCTGGATTATACTATATTATTGATGTCAATCAGTGAGCTTTTAGAGGTGCTGGTTGGTACTATCTAACATAAGTTAACTGTACCACACAGATAGAGCAAATAAACAGAGTTATCAAAATTTGACTCCTTTTGTTAAAACTCAAAATGGTGTTTTGTTTTTTTTTTAACTAAAGTTAATTGTGATTATTGCTTATAAGGTCCATCTTCTCACCTTGGTACTGGTAGAGGAAGTTAGCCGTAGTCCCCCACTCCCATTTCATAATCAGAGGAAGGACTTGCTTTGTAAGCATAGAGACTGGTGGAAAAAAAACACAGAAATAAACAAGAATGTTTACATCTCCTTTAAATAAAGTGCTTGTCTGTCCTTGACCAGTCTGGCCGTTTATCTGCCGCACACTGACCGTGCGTTTTGAAGGCTCCATCCTCCAGACTTTGGCTCCAGGTCTGTACTGCAGTCAGCAGCTCCAGACTCAGCTGCTGAAAAACACTTTTCTTTTCGTCAGAACTCTTTGACTCCAGCAATCCAGACACGTTGTGATTTACCTTGTCTGCAAGAGATAAGAATCTCATGGACACTGTGGCATTTTGAATCAGACGTTTGCTGTGTCATTATTTCATCGCACGCACAAGAACAGCTGAACTCTGAGGAAAACTGAGACACTGATGGCATTCCTGTCTGAGTATCAGTAGCTGCAATCCTGCAAATCAGTTTGCAGCTACCAAAACAATTGGATGTAATGAATAAAGCTGGTGAGAGGTCAGTTTTATAATAAACCATCATCATCATCATCATCATCATCATCACCCCTACCTTCTAGTATTTTCTGCAGGTTGTCCAGGTTAGACAAAGCAGTCGGATCCTTAACGGTGCTTCTGGTCAGGCCTACTAGTTTACTAAGGGCATTGTATACACGCAGGTACTCTTCAGCTGCACCGTCTACGAGCCCAGGCACTGAAACACACACACACACAGTTGTGACTACTTTTCCATCTCAACAAGAGATTTATCCCTGCAGGTTCTAAAAATGCAGTTAGTATTTATGAAAAGTCAAATTTGGATTACTGTTCAGCCAGGGAGGGATGAGCTCTCTGATCGTCTCCTCGTCAGCCAGCGCACAGCCAAGAACACCTGCTCGGTTTCAACACACGCACACGCACGGTTTGACAATGAGGATTAATATTTATGTGTTACCAACAGATCAGTAGTTCTCTGGCCTCCTCTCACTGAGTTGAGGGGGGCTGAGCTCTAAAAGAGGTGATGTCATCTACATCTGTGCACCAGCCAGGATTTCACAATACTTAAACAATACAATGAAAAATAAACAATCTTGTTTTTTAAAATTCTTCTGGCTCTCTTTTCAGACCTCATGCATCCTCTTAAATACCTACTTAAATGCAGCTCTGGAGCCTTGGTTTCCATGTGTTTCGTTACTGCTCTTAACACTGCACTGTTGCCATGAAACAAATCGTTCAGCCCGTGAACACACACCTTGTAATTGGACCATGTCCATCTCTGGCTTCTCCTCCAGCAGCTCTCCACCCTGGAATTTGCTGCCCAGGAGAGAAGTTTCAATGAAGAGACCCAACTCTGTGAAACCAGCCTCGTGGGGGCTCACCTCAAACCACTTCCCTGAGAGACAGAGAGCCTTTTTTACACTTAATACAAGTCAGAAAATGATTTATATTACTGTATGTTCTGTACCGTAGTGTCCTAATGTGACACTTGCATGTGTGTGTGTGTGTGTGTGTGTGTGTACCTTCTATAGGCCCATCTGAAAAGCACTGTTTCTCTATGGCGCTGTAGATGGGATAAGGGATGGAAGCATTTCTGCTAGCTTCGTCTGAAAGACGCCGCAGGTCCATCTGATGGAACATAAGAGATTCTCTGAAGGGATGATTATACAACTCTTTCTAACAGAGTGTGTTGCGTTTCAAATGGGAAATATTAGGAGAAGAAGTGTGTGTCTTTTGCCCGGGTACCTGTTTCATGATCCCAGCAGAGGTCAAGACCCCCCAGATATCAGTGAGGGAGAAGTTCTCCTCCTTTGCCCTCTCGCCCAACCAGGCCAGAGCCTCCTCCAGCTCGACCCCAGGACCCGACAACCTGGACACTGCTCTGTCCATGTTGGTGCTCCACTGTGGGTCGCTGTACAGGGTGGACATTGACCTATCAGAGGAGAGAGATACATGTAGGTCATTCAAAAAAACAAAAAAACAAGCATTAGTTTCTGTAAGTAATTAATTGGTGAGTGGGTCCACTACTTTTGTCCAAACTAAATCATGTGAACAAATATTGGATGGAATGCATGTAAACTTAAATTAGCAAATGCTAGCTTGCTAACAGGCTAAAAACCAAGAACGACAATGAGTAAAAATCCAATCCATCCATCTAGCTAATTGCACAAGTTAGTGGAACAGGGGGTAGCTCAGAGGTGACAGCAGGATTTCAGCTGTCTAAACATCTGCATGTTAGTATCATCATTGTGAGTATGTTAGCATGCTGATGTCAGCATCAAGTTAGCTCAAGTCATCTGTCTCTCTTGACAATAAAAACTGAAGTGATTTAAAATAAACCTCAGAATTTAATGTTAACAACATATAATTTAGTCAAATCACCAAGTCTTTGCTTAAGGACACCTCGCTGGTAGCTGCTGAGGGCATTGAGTGTTCTGGCCTGGCCATCCATGCATTGTGTCATTCATACACAAGCTCGTGCTTGTGTGTGCAAGTGTGACCATTGTTACCATGTTGATCCAGAAACTCCTCCCAGGTAGAGCACAGTGTCCAACAGACCTTCTTCTTCCATCTGATAGAGGGAACCCACCAGACCTACAGCTGCCCTCTGACCACCACCTGATGCCAACAGAGCAATGTGGGGAACCCAATCCTGGATGGAATGATGATGAGAGATAGCAAATTTGATAGCTGCTAAGCCAATTACACTGAACAGTCAATGTATTTATTAATGTCATTGGTGTGAGTAATAACTTTTATTAGTAGTAGTCACAAGTCACAATCCTTGGAGATTTGAAGTTGTAATAACGGCAGTTCAACCTTGGTTTGGTTTTTCTCTACTGTTCCCCTCAGTCATTTTAGATATTATTACACTGATGTGTCTGGGGCACCCCTGTTGCTTCACATGCCAACCATAAACCTCAAAGTCTGTGCCTTGAAATCCAACAGGGACCTCTGTTGCATCTTTTAATTCTTTGCTTCCTGTCATCTCTCCAAACATGCCCAAAAAATAATTTAAAAGAATGGTTATGTTAGCGAGCGTTTGCCTAGCATTTATTTTACATCGACCTGATGAATGTGCATTCACTCGCTTTAAGCACGTTTGAGAAAACCTGTGTGGCTCTTCAGGGGGGTCGAGTCGATTCTGCTCCTGTGAGTGTCACAAAAGTTATCATGAGACATGAAACTGCTTTGGTGTTATGTAAAGAGACACCATCACATCATAATGTATACATGCACAAGAGGACATTTGTGCAAACGTAACACATCCCCGGAGAAAAACTGAGAAAGACAGTCTTTCCATCAGTGTGAGAGGTGTACTTCTTACTGCAGTACAGTTGGCCCCCAGTTTGCTGAGTGAGTCCAGCACCTCTTGCTTCCTCTTGTGAACATACTCCTGCTCAGCAGCACACAGAGACTGGGACTGACGGATGCCTTTCTGGAAAGAATCAAGGACAGCTAACAGATTTAGGCTCAATAGGAAATAATAACCAGAGAAGATAAAACAGTTTACATATTTTTTTTTTCTAAGTTTGAATGTGTATGCATTTTTTAAAGAAACTACGAAAAAATACATCATCCTTTGAAATGTCTTACATTGTTATACACATTGTACATACTACATTCATGAAAGAATCAGAATCAGCTTTGTCTGCAGCGTAAACCCAATGGCAGTTTTTAAAGTTTTTCTCAATGTTACACACAGTTTCAGAAACTAGGAAATAGTCATACAGCTAAACACAAGGACGAGAATGATGTAACGTACTAATGCCTGAAACTCCTCATAATGCGGCTTTTGTTTAAACAGGTAGGGTAACAGGACCTGACACATATATGTGCAATTTGCTGGTAAACGGTATGAGATAGAAAGTGGATTATACAGATCATCTGACTAATATAAAACCTAAATCATTTGCATTACTCACCTCAGAAGCAGTCGTATTACCCTTCATGTTGTCTTCTGCTTTTGCTAGAGTTACTGAACTCACAATCGACAGGCAAATCACTGCCACTGAAAAACTTGTATATCCAGTCTTCATGTCAGGGTGTGGAAAACTAATGTCAAATCTAATGCTAAAGGTGTGCCTACAGAGGAACTACAGTTCTCTTTTTCTGATCAGAGGCTGCTGGTTTTTGAGCGTCTCCCTCCTTTCAGGGGCTGCTCACTTTTCTGATGCCCATTAAGTCGCGCTGACTGACATGCATGTGCATAGACACGGGCATGCACATACACAATCAGGCCAGAAACAAACAGCAAAATTTACTGTACTTAATCTCTCTCTCTCACACACACATGCACACACACACACACACACACACACACACACACACACTAACAAACATAACTACTACCTGCCTGACTCCAACCCTTACCCTAACCTCAACCCAAGTCTTCACCCTAAAATGTCATGATTTACATTACAGGGACTTGAGTTTTGTCCCCATAATGTGACTGTATAAACAGATTTATGTCCCCACAACATGAGTAATACATGGCCACACACACACACACACACACACACACACACACACACACACACACACAAGCTTACTTCTTATTTCTACCATGTGTTGGCTCCTGAGGGAGGGATTTCTCAACACGTACCAGATGTAAAAGTCAAACCAGGCTGAAAAACGAACGAACCCCCAACAATCACACACACACATTTGTTCTCTTCTCACAATACTGTTCTCTGAAGAGGATGTCAGGGGGCTCTGCTAGTCTTTACTGGCTACTCTGATCCTGATGTCTCATCAATAACATGATCATCTGAAGAGTCTACCTATGTCCAGAGAGCAGAGCTGTGATGGCTGGTTTGATTGGTTGATTCATTTGGATCTGTGAGCAGTCATCAGGAACTTGTTAGTAATGTCCCCATCGCCAACTTTTAAAAACAATGTTAAATTTGAGATTTTTTTTTTGTCATCATAAGAAAAATCTGCTTTGTCTACCAATTAAAGCTTGATAAACATGGGAAATTAGAAATTCAGATTTTGTCATGTGGAGCCACGTCTTGACAGTTCCAACAGCAAATTTTGGCTTTCTGGCAAACAGAAGAAATTCTGTTTTTCTATTACTCCTCAATATAGTAATAATTCATGAATCCTTTTAAATTACACTTAAATTTTACAGAATAAAGTGAAAACAATCATCACTCCAAGTTTTTAACAATTGTCAACCATCAATGAATTAATACCTGCCACAATACAATGCTAAATTGCTAGCGAGCACGCAGCTAACTCCGCAGGATGTCAGCACACATGGCTCATAGCTCTGTGGGTGCCTTGCAACTTGCTTGTTCTGTTTTGTGCACAGAAGTCTCTGTTTTGTCTGTCTTAATATTGTGACTGTTATCAATCTTTACATTGTTTTCCAACACTAAGACTCTGTACTGCTCACAGGATGCCATGTGCTGCCACTGAGCATGTTTCTATTTGGAGCCCAGGAGTGGCTGAGAAAATGAGGAAAAAAAAATATGTTGAGGCCACTTTTTGCTGCATCGAGGGCTACAATTACTTTTGCATGCGCACAAGATACAGTTCTCTCCCACTTTTTGACTGATTCGTGTTCACAAGTACTAATATATGTATTATCAAAATGTTCTAAAACACTCTGTCCCGTTAAAGTTAACTAGAGGCCATTTTATTGTGATCACAGAAAGCTTGACTCATCAACATGTTGCTGTTCTGATCCGTGAGTACTTAGTAGTCATTACTACATCATTACATGAGTACTCAGTATTCATGAGTGGGTGGGTGCTGCCACATGAGAACTCAGCATTCTTGGGTTGGACCACACCCATCCCTGATCTCAGCTGCACACCTGTAAAGTTTCGTGAGAGCATTTTGCAAAGTTGTGATGCTATTGCATTAACAGAATCTGTCCACAGACAGACAGACAGACAGAGAAATAAACACTTGCCAAAGTCCTGAAAATCACCTCAGCAAGCTCCAAGATCACATTTTGCTATGATCATACACACACACACACACACACACACACACACACACACACACACACACACACACACACACACACACACACACACACTCACTTATGTCCTCTTTGGGGGCGCACATCGAAACACCCTACTTTCGGGAACACCACTTTCTGAATGGTTTAGAGAGATGCCAGCAGGTAGGATGTATCACCGGGAATATCCAGATTATGAAAATCACCAGAGATTTTAGTTTAAAACAACTTTTGTCCAACTAGATATTTACCTTGAGATTGAGGACAAATAATTTTAATGTCAATTTTGGGGACTTCAACTGTACACAGATACACAAACTAATAAAAGTCACTTTTAGGTGCCTCATATTCCTTTGGGGACAAAAGTCTATTAAAGTAATTTTAGCATGTATTTTTGCTATGTTTGACTTATGAGAATATTCAACCTTCAAATTCAGTCTCAACACTGCTCTTGACATATCTAAAGAAATGCATTAACTCACTCTTATTTAACTCATTCAATAAAAACCAAAACAACTGAAGGATGGCTAAACTAATGGCCAATTCTTGCCATACTAACAAGTTTTATGTTGACATGACCATCTCTGTGCCTAGCATCAACAGTTGGGTTTCAATAAATAACTGATCAGAACTTGGTTCATCTCCTGCCTGTCTAAAAGCCCCTTGTTAACAGGCAACCAGCTGTGTCCCGCAGAGTGAAGAGGTGGTCTGACGAGGCTGAAGAGGCTCTGAAGGACTGCTGAAGGACCTGGTATCGCAGGTCATTCCTTCCTGCAGCCGTCAGACTGTACAACAGAAACTGCTCAAAGTAATCAGTACAATAATATGTGTAATAATCTGTGCAATCAATAATCGGTGCAATAACCTGTGCAGTAATCTGCGCAATACTACCGGTACATAACAGTCTGTAAATACTATTTATATTTTTTTTATATATATCTATATCTTTTTATCCCACTCTTTCCCACCCTTTTGTATATACTTGTTGTGTTTAACTTGCATGCACTTGTACTATGTTATCCACTTTATTGGTGCTGCTGTGAATTGGAATTTCCCCTTGTGGGATGAATAAAGGAATATTGAATTGAATTGAATTGAATAAAATTCTATAGGAAACACTTTGTTCTAAATAAGATTTAGACTGAATATATTAGCCACATTGGCACCAGAATCAAATTTGCATGAAAATAAACATCACCCAACAAACTAAGGTATGCTGTCAAAATGTGTTTTACTAACACAATGTGTGAACATCATGTACAACAAAGGAAATAGAAACTCCTCTAAAATTTTCTACAGGAGTCAAGAATTTGGCTAGCTGGTTAGTGCAGTCAGTAAAAATAATTGACTACAGCTGCTCAGAGCAACAATTTCTGTGGCTAGAAACATACAAATGGCGCCATAGTTGGCCATTTAGGTAACAGGTGGGGCCAGTCTCAAAGTGCCACTATTTTGTAAACAGAAACAGGTTGAGATAACAGGTATACTTCAACTAAGAGTACACATCAACAAGTATACTTAACCAGGGTAAATTTTAAAACCAGAAGAGTTCAAGATTTTGTCTGCTAGCTAAGGAACAAGCTAAGTCTATTTCTTCCAAAAGAGAAATATAAAGTGAAAAATGATCTGAAAAGCAACAAAAACTATTCTTATTGTTTAGCACAAGCCTTTCTCTTCAAGGCAGTGATTCGATTTCTGACGTAATTTTTTACACCAGTCCAGTTGCGGTCTCTCAGTGCGTTGGGCTCTGCATTGATACACCGCAGACAGTCGATCTTTTGCGGTACCTTGCAAGCGTGTATGAAGTCCATCATGTGTCTTTCCACAGCACGTACCTCACTGTCATTCCACTTACATTTAGAGCTGTCTCTGTTCAGAAGTGTCTGTGAAATGTCTATAAAGAAAAGAGAAAAGGTGATGTCAAGTTACCTTTCTGTCAGTACCAATGTTAAATGTGCAAGGACAACAGAGGCCAAGTGACAATTAATGGAAAACCATGAATAGCAGGTTTTACTACAGTAGTTTTTAATTTTTAAACACTCCTGTTTCTGTGTCGCAGCTCCCAGGCGGAGGAGAGCTACTGGATTGATTTTAAGACCCGCGATAAGTACGAATCAATCACATATCCAAATATGTAAACATAGAGCCCAGGCTGAAAAAAAATGGAGTTTGACCATAGCTTTCTGTCTGTCTGATGCTATCAGTCACTGTGGAGCTGTAATGTAAAGTTAGGTGAAAAATCTGTATGTCTCTGGTTCCGTCTTTTTTACATTGCATCATCATGTCCGTGGATGTTGAATAAAAGTAACAAGCTATTTTTAACAATGTAAGGAGTGGAAAGTACAGATTTTTGCATTCAAATGTAGGGAGTTAAAGTAAAAAGTTGTCAAAAAAATAAAGAATCAAGTACAGTACAGATACCTGAAAAATCTATTTAAGTACAGTGACAAAGTATTTGTATTTCGTTACTTTCCACCTCTGGTTATCCAACACAGCAACCTGCTATAGGACTGCTACAGCAGCTGACTACAGTGCAGATTCTGTCATCATACCCAACTTTGGGGTTTTACTGGATACATTACTGTTGCTTAGTACAAAAAATTAATTCTGTCTTATTTTTACCTTGATTGAGAGCGGCATCAGAAGAAGTGGAGAGAAGTGGAGATGTCACCTCTGCCTCATGGTCGTCTTCAGCTGTGGTCTCTGTGGCTGAGCTGACAGTGGCAGGCTCATCCTCATCACTTGATACGTCTGGTTCTTGTGAACAATCAACTTTTTCTGAAGTGGCAATGTAAGAAAAGTACAAAAAAAAAAGAAACCTTAGATGGTAGAGATTGAAACAGAAACAGATTTTTACGATTCTTCATTATACTTAAATAACCAAATACAGTACAAAGAGTACCTTACAGGTAAAAAGCAGTGATGATGCATTTCTCATGGGACAAGAGCCATGGCATACATTCAATTTTTTTTTCAATTTTATTTGTATAGCGCCAAATCACAACAGAAGTTGTCTCAGGACACTTTCCATATAGAGCTGGTACAGACCAAGCTCTTTTATCTACAAAGAAACCAACAATTCCCCCATGAGCAAGCACTTGGCGACAGTGGCGAGGAAAAACTTCCTTTTAACAGGCAGAAACCTCGAGCAGAACCAGACTCTGGGTGGGCGGCCATCTGCCTCGACCGGTTGGTTACATCTAACCTTAATTGTACTAATATACACACATCCATACCTTCAGGGTCAATCTCAATGTCATCAAGGGCTTGTCCTTTATAGTGTGAGAGGGTCCCCTTCTCCACTGCCAAAAGCACTTTGCTCATTTTGGCGAGCTGTAGTGTTCCCTGTGGAAGGCGGTAATACTGCCTGTGCACACGAATGTCATGACCCAGAAAGTCTGCAAGTTGGTCTGATTCATTTTCTTGAAGATTAAGTACCTGAGACATTGTAGCTATGTGCTTTCGCAGCCTTGTTGATGTTAAGGCCTCTGGATTTTTAGCACCACTCTCCCTTGCAAACTTTTGGATGCATTCTCCCCCTCTGTAAGCAGACAAGGCACCTGGTCTAGCGAACATGTAAATGTTCTCTTTGAGGACTCCACACATCTCACGAGTTTCAGCTAGGAGCTCCATGGCTGAGAGCATTGATGGCTTTAGCAGCACAGGGACTCCTCTTCCTCGTTTTCCCCTGATTTCTACTCTGGTGAAGAAATCACACATCTTCTTCTCAAGAGGGGTGAGACAGGCTTCCATGTCCTTGTTGAGTTCTGACTTTTTCCTTGCCTTGAAAGGGTCCAACTCCATTCTTGACACCTCTCCTTCTCTTCTTCTGTTGAAAATGATCACCTGCGCCAGCGTCACTTTGGCAAGTGTTGCATAGCTGTTTGCAGAGGGAGAGAGTTTCAGCATTCTTTCGGCGTCATCTTTAACTTTCTCCATGTGAGAGTCCAAACATTTGACGTCTTCAGTGAAAGGTAAAATTGGAGGTGCATTCCACTTCAACTCTTTCATAGTGGTTGTTGCGCCTCTGGTTATCAGTGCCTTCCATCTGAAATTTTTTATGGTCTTGAATTCACGAGCATATTCCACCAGGCTGTAGTCCCTGTCAACTGTGGACAGATTATGAGTCTCTACCAGCTCACAAAGTACACCCAGACTGTGGCCAACTTTTAGGGCCAAGGAAGGTGTGCGAAAGGTGTTGTTCTCTGCGTTGTACCCAGCCAACTCTTTCACTGCAGATATCACACTGCTGAAGTTGGATGGATAGATGAGTTCCTCTGCTTTCCGTATAGGAGTTTTCTTCTGAGCAACTACTATTAGTCGCCCAAGTTCTCGAAGTCTTTGTCTTATCAAGTCATGTCTGTTCTTTCTTGACCCATTTAGATCAAAGAGGTGTTGTCCAAACTGCAACAGAAGTTTGTCATTTTGGATCGTCCGAGTGACCTCATCATAGCTCATGCAGGAAATCACACTCTTTAAGCCCTCACTAATCTCTTGAACAACAGCAGTTTTAAGGGCACATTTGGATCGAACTCGCTGCTTCCCAGTCTTGGATTAATCATCGGTTTCTCCCCGTGCTGGACAGATTTTCATGTGCTTCCACAAAGTCCTCTTGGCATAGAGTCCTTGACAATGAAAACAATGAATAAACTCGACAGCAGATGTAGCTTTTCGAGGTCTGTAGCAGGCCTGGAGCTCTCCAGCTCCCTTACTTACAACATGAGCATTATAGGCAAAGTTTCCACGCCGTCTCAGAATATTTAACGCATTACGTCTCTCTTTTGAGTTCTTTGGATATACAAATGCTCTGGCAACCTCTTCTACATTTCCATGCACAGCGTCCAGGTGTCGTGCAATTTTTGAAGAAGGCTTGAGGCAATAGAGACAGTAGTTTCTTTTGTTATACACTCGACGACTTCCAGACTTCGATGGAGGACATATTTTAATTGAGTCAGAAAGATGTTGGACTCTGCTTTTCTTTGGAGTGCTCAACTTGCTCTTCTCCAAATGAGGAGATGAGTTCTTTCTCTTCCTTGGAGTGTTTGAGTTTCTTTTCTTAGGGCTGTCTCGGGTTGGGTTTTTCACAGGAGTTTCCGAATCAGTGGGTTGGCTTGCTAAAGATAAAATGGGATCTCGCAGAGACAGCAGAGGGTTTTTTGCAAATGGATGGAGTTCTGTGTCCTCATCAGGCTCAGAGAAACTTCCTTCAGAGTCTGGAACATAGTCTGAATCATTGTAGTCTGTGTGATCAGATTCATCAGGGGATTTTTCTTTATATGCAGGGGCCTTGAGGAAAAAAAATGCAAAGGTTATTGCGCTGTGTAGATTGACTGCACTTTTATTAGATAAACTTTATCTCTTTTAGCTGTATATGAGAAAAAACAATGTACATTTACCAAATTTTACTGAAATAAAAGAGATAATTCACACATCAAATTGTACACTACTGTTACGACTGTTTAACAATAATGAACCAAACTCATTCTAAACTGTGATCCCTGTGTTGAGGTACGCGCCAAACTGTGACTTCTGTATACTGTTACAGCCTTACTTATTATTGCAGGAAAATACCTTTCTTTGTCTCAATGACTTCCATTTGGAGACATCCGCTGAAAAATCCTCAGAATTCTGACAAGCTGACGACGACGATGATGATGATGATGATGAACACATAACAGGGGCTCTTGTCTGACAAACAAAACGGGTAAAGGCATTCCAGTATGAATAAACCTTGTATAAAACAATAGGCAATACAGAACTTTAAAAGTAAGAGTTAGTGATAGTGGTGTTTTGGGGGCATGATTTATGACCATTTCCTTTCACTACCACAATGATAAATCACACTTCGATCTTCATCGCAGATAATAACATTATGGAAATAAAGAATAAAGTTTATTTCTGAACAGCATTATGAAAATCGACAAAATAGTGATAATCAGAATTCTGTTTTTATTAATGATGCCAAACACTGATGTTATCCATATTGTGGAAAAATGCTGAAAACTAAATAACAAGCTTATGTTAAAATGCAGTAGTGTCACCTTTGTTGCTGCTGCTGGCTCTCCATTGTCCACTATATCACTGGCCAGTGTTGATTCATCCGCCAATGATGAGGTTAGTGGCTAAAAAGACAAACCAAACTTTCTATTTGCAATATTCAAATTCAATTTGCATTTACAAAAAGGCAGATGTATAGCAACCCTTTCACTGCTATAATTATGCTCGATTAATTAAGAACATGTGAGTAATTGTAAACATTGGCCCCAGTCTGTTGTGAACATACTTGAATATCATCATACTCGTCCTCAATGGCATCATCCATGGGAGATTGTGAAGTCAGCTGAAGAAAGGATGAGAAAATCAACTAAAGCAAACATGATACTCTATTCAATTACTTATACCTTCAAATTTACTTTTATATTTGATCATTAAAGATTTAATTCCAAATATTTCTGCAGAATTTTGAAATCATCACTTCAAGTTCAATTCCCTTGCACACACACAGGATATCCAATACTGCTGGGTTTGCAGTGAATCTCCCAGTAATACAAATGATGAAAACAGTTGGGCAGACAGCAATGTTCACATTACTCACAAGAGCATCCAGTTCTGCCAGTTCTCGAGCCAGCCGTGCACGCTTTAACAGAATCGCGGTATGTCGTCTTTCTTCAGCATTTTGCTGCTCCTCTGCAATTTTGTGTCGCTTGAAGCATTCCTCATGGTGCTTTCTCAGTTTGGCCATTCGAGACTATGAGGACAGCAATTAAAGTAGGTAAGACCTTGTTGAGCAAAGCAAACATTTCCCGGAAACAAGACACTTTACATTCAAAAATGTGCAATAGTGTAATAGTGATTACATTCAAAGATGAAAAGTGGTTGTTATTTGCCCCTGGATTGCTGCTGTCGAAGTTGATCTTATCTTCCATTACAGATGTATCCGCAAGACCAGATAACAGCTAAAAGACAAAAAGCATATATGTATGCATGTGAGTGAACACTCTTTGACCATTGTGAAAATGTATCAAACCTTAGACCCTATGCACTATGTGAAGGGAAAAAAAAAAAAACAACTGGTGGTTTCAGGTTGACAACATAAGTTGGTATGGGTTTGTGCAATGTTTTGATATCCTGCAATCTGCACTTTCACACTTGTATTGAATGCTCATTAAATTAAGTTCATGCTTTTGCCTACAGAAGTGGTTCTCCACCTTGGGTCGGGGGTGCCAGAGATCCCAGGGAATGTGCAAAATTTCTATATAAAGTATAAATCTAGAAAATATTTGCTGAATTTGAAGAAAGAAAAAAATCATAGGAACAAGGGCTGTCACTTTATATTCGAGTTTTGAACATTTGTTGGGACATGAGGTGAAAAGTTCATGTTCGAGCTGTAATTACCTGTTGGCAATGTCAGCTGCAGTCTCTATAGGCGCATCAGACAATTTGATGTAGTTTGCCTTGTGATCCAAATAGGGCACACTAAGAATTTACTATAATTGCATGCCCTACTGACCTATCACTAAACGAAGCTAATGTTAATGTTTTGCCATGAAAATGGAGGACAATAGTGAGCAAAGCCTCCCTAGGCAGACAATCACGACACCAAAACATCTGAGAAGCAGCTTGTGGAAGTATTTTGGGTTCTACACTGTGGTTGGCAAAGTCACAGACAATAATAAGGCTGTTTGTCGACTTTGTAAAAACAGCTAATTGGTGTGGCAGCACTGCGTTATGGCTGCGCTGCAGCACTTGAGCTGATATGCAGCCATTCTAGTCAATGCTCGTGTTTACACCAGAAGCGCCGCAGAACGTTTTAGTTTTGTCCCAGAACACAGAGCAGATTGAATGGGCAGGAAGTCAGACACAGAAAAGGGAGGAAGAATCCGGTTAATTTTCAAAATAAAACACCCCGACTCACGATCATAAAGACAGACAGAAAAGAAACGATTTTACTACGTAGCCTGCTTATCCATGGTAGACGCACATGAGCAAAACACTCAACTGCTGAAATGCTTCTGAAATAAAGCTGGTGAGAACATGAAGGAACAAAACAGTGGCACAGCTGTGACAACAAACCTGCGGGCTCACATATCCGGATGAATTTAAAATGACCTGTAAAACTTGATTTTTTGAAAAACTGACAGCCCTAATAGGAACGCATGTAGTGGAATAATCCAAAGTCTGTATAAACCGAGTTAAAAAAAAAAAATCTTTGATCTGCATTTTCAAATATGAAGCTATTTAGTGGCCTTTATGTCAAGTCTGGGAACATTTTAACTGCTCAGTGTTAACAGACGTTCAGTCGAGTTTAACTTAGTTTAGTTAGTCAGTCTAGTCATACTTTTGGGGTCGTTCAAAACACACACACTTGCTACCCAAACCTAATTGGGGACGTCCCGTTAGATGAAACCTTTAGACACCAGTTTGTCAGTCCAGCCAAACTTGTAGTGTGGTAACTAACAGACAGAGTCCATCCCAACAGCAGACATGAGAAGTACTTATAGTCACAGACTACTTGGGCTGCTCTAAGAGTGTGCTGGGAGGTCATTCATACTCACTGACCCACTATAGAGAACACAGATAACCAATACTGTCTAATCTCTGAGAGATATAGTAGTGTGTAATAATCTGGCTCCTACCTGAGGTCTGTCACTCTCATCCACAGTCTGCTCGCTGACATCAGGTGATGATTTCTGCTGGAAATAGAAACAGGATACAATTTAAGAAACCAACAAGACTTAAAGTTTGAACATGAGCGTGTGAGGATGTAGGTGTCTCCATGTATGTCAAGTCTGGGAACATTTTAACTGCTCAGTGTTAACAGACGTTCAGCCAAATTAAATTCATGCAAGGCTTAAATGCATCAAAAATTGGATACCACCCAACACCAGGACGCATCATGGAAAAGCATGTAACATTCGTACTCAAACAAACAAAACAAATGTTATTACAATTTAACCTTATGTAATATTTTCATCATTTGAAAGGAAGAGTAGAACATTTGTTAATTGGTCCATATTCAATTATCCATGACATGTTGGTGTACCTGCTTGCGCCAAGGCCAGTCTGCATCCCCGTAGTTGTAACTTACTTCTTCACCTGGGGTAATGTCTTTTATTGCAAACAAGCATAGATGTGGCATCGCACCAATATCAATAGTTTTCATCTTGCAGTTAGGCTTTTTGTGGTCATCGTTCACAAGCCTTCCAAGCGACTTGTCTTCAACTGATGCATCAAGACTTAAGAAAAAGAACAATTAAGTTCAGAGTTAAAGTTGCTTACTTGGTTTGTATACAGTGTTCATTATAGTAAGACAGTTAAAAATATGTAAAATTTGGATAAAGAAAGATTGGAGAGAAGGGAAAGTTTAATTCAACAGCTAAGCAAGCCAATGAAGTATGATATGAAGCTAGAGCTGGGCGAAAAATAGAGAATATCTCTGCAACTACCACACCTATATGAATAATCTTGGTATCAAAACAAAAGGTAACACTTGTCGGGTTATTGTAGAGGTGAAAGCATCACAATATCTGTTACTGGGGCTGATTAAATGAAAATTTACACTATATTTCAATTTTCGCCTGACACAATGTACTTTATTTAGAGTGAATATCCCTTTTACATGAGGCCAGTGAAAGCATGGAAGTCCAGAATTTAAGTGCTCATGAAGCACCCATGCTCTGTGCAGAGTTTCACCGAGATCAGGTGAAGCAGGAAGGAGTTTTAGGAGTTTAAGCATAAAAATGGCCATTTAAACATATTTAACCATCAAATGTCTCATTTGAGTTTTCTAAAACTGTACAAATTAGGGCTGGGCGACATGGCCTAAAAATAATGTCACGATAATTTCAGGCTCTATCACAATACACAATATATATCTCAATAATTTAAAAACTCCTCTAAAGTGCTCCAAGAATGTGTCATTCACACCTTTTGATGCATAAAATGACACCAGTATGATGGTTTAAGTTATCCCTGCAACACTTCTCTACATGAAACGCTCCTGTTTGTAATATATTCATCAGTGGTTTCTGTTGGAATTTTTTTATTTAATTTGCATGGGAAAAGGGGGGAAAACTACCCATGTCATGCATTCCTACTGATTACACATGCAAGGAAGGGGCATATTCACTCTTACTTACCAATAACTTTTCCCTTTCCACTTAAAATCAAACAGGAACACTGCTTCTGTGTCATCATAGTGCCTCCAATGAAGGGGGCTGTCCTGTTTGAGAAGGTTGCCACGGTATTCAAGCACAAAATCTCCTTTTCTGAAAGCCTCAGTAGCAAAAACACCGCGACCTTTAAAATAAAGAAAAAGCAAACACCATATCAATATTTTTCATCTACTACAGCAGCATTCCATATTTTAAATCAGAAGTTATTGTTCTGAAAGCTACAGGAAAGCTGTGCAACAATATTGTGTAGGAGCAGTTTCTGATGGCCCACCATTTGGTTTCCAAATGGTGGGCCATCAGAAAGGTCCTGGTGTGCCTTGGAAGTTTTCAAAACCAGAGTATTACTAAATTCACAATTATACAACAAGTAATGAATTGAAGTGTGGACATTTTTTGATTACAAGATGCATTATAATGCAGACATGAAGACTCTGCATTGATGTAGAGACAGGGCATGACCTTGTAGCAGGAAAAAAAATACAGGGTGGGCAGGAGCATAGGGTGGAGTTATTTTTCTAAGCATTTGATTCATTAATACAAGTATGTACAGAAACTTTAACCAAATGTTACCAAAATGGCTCAAAAATACTGCATAATCCAGCTCTCCCAATCCATATAGCCTACAAAAAGTTACCATTAAAAAATTAGATATGCATCAGATGCAGTGCTTCCAAAAACATTAGATAAATCACATATATAAACACTAACCTTTTTGCAGATTGATAAAACGCTCTTCGAGTCCAGCCTTATCAGTTTTCAACTGAATGTGTTGCTCTGCATCTTGTTGTGGAGTGACTCGTTTCCTCTTCCTCACTCTCTCCATTGTAATTCCAATGTGAGCCATCTCATCTAATGGAGAAGAGACTTTTATCTATGAGATTCACCAAGATTAGTTAACAGATTCTCAGTTAACTAACCATTCATTAGTTTTGTAAATGCTTGGACATAATTTTGTATTGATGCTGTACCTAAACACTAATGCAGACTATCAACCCTCATAATAAAAATCTCTTAAAAAGCAAATGCAATGTGTAGGTCATTAAAGTATTTACCCTAATCTATCAAATACACCTCTTATTTGTATTATACACACAAGATGAGTATAGTCATTTATAGATCCCCTTTAAAATCTGATGATTTACAGTCCTGGAACACAATTTTTAATCATTTGAACAATGTGCTTTCATTACAATACACTGAACACACAGGCTTATATCAAAGTTTATACCATGGTCTGGGTGAATACTCGATTCTGATTGGCTGCAGGGTGTCTGTTAAAAAGTGTTACAGGACACCTATAAAAAAGTTCTAGTCAAATATCCTGATTGTTCTAAATTATTGCGCTGGCTCAAACGCTAGTTGGTAACCATGGCAACAGAAACTCGGAACATACGTTAACGTTAACGGGGCATCGCTGTGAAAGCCCCCGGATTAACTTTCTTCGTCCTACTTTTGTCTTACTTTCGTCCTACTTTTTACGGCTACTCATTGGCCTGTCTTACTTTGGACGACGGCCAATCAGCGGCTCACAATTTTCTCGCAATGTCTGATTCGCTGTCCTACTTTCAACCTCTCGCTCTCTCATTGGTCGCCCACATGCGCCGGAGCCCTGGCCCACCGGCCTTGACCCTCAGGCATCGCCACTCTCCTGACATTTTTCACGCGTCTTTCAGCGGAGAAGCAGAGGTGAGTAAAGCGGCCTTTTCCCAACTAACCGACATTAGCCCGACATTCATGG
Organism: Chaetodon trifascialis; assembly: GCF_039877785.1. Classification (NCBI taxonomy): domain Eukaryota; kingdom Metazoa; phylum Chordata; class Actinopteri; order Chaetodontiformes; family Chaetodontidae; genus Chaetodon; species Chaetodon trifascialis. The sequence goes on from NC_092070.1 coordinate 6,292,674, forward strand.
CGACAGACAGCCATTGCTAAGGCTGAGCTTAGCGATGGCCTGCGTGCGACGGTATTACGGCGTAATTACGCCGTCAGGTTTCCGCGCTAATTCGGGGTTTCTTTTGGTGTTTGGCCAACAACTTATTCTTTTCCCTTTTCTTTTTATTTCTATTGGTGTATCAATGAATACTTGACGTAATTGCGTCGTCTTTCACTGCTTATTGTGTGCGTACAGTACTTCGGCCCACTGCACTGTACATACCCAAGCGGACAAACACGTATTTGGGTTTATTGAAAGCTTTTCTTTACGGTTCAATGTGCTGTTTGCGTGACGCCGCTGCAGCAGCGGCGGCACAATGACAAGTTGGTCACATTAACACTGTAGTCACTGTGCTCTTACATGTTATAGCACAGTAAGATAGATGTAGGACTTCTGTCAGGTCTGTAAAATGCAGTATTTTCACATAAATGCTGCAGCAGTGTGTGTGTGTGTGTGTGAGTGAGTGAGTGAGTGAGTGAGTGAGTGAGTGAGTGAGTGAGTGAGTGAGTGAGTGAGCGTGCGTGCGTGCGTGCGTGCGTGCGTGCGTGCGTGCACCACACAGTGCACGAACGCCAGGCCAGTGAATGAAATGTCCTGACGTGAGACTTTGATGGATGTTTATGTTTGAAGAAATCAATGTACTTCCTGTCTGACTCGCGGGCTTCCTGTCCGAGTCTTTGCAGAATATGGATTACAGACCACGTCTGCGACTGCAGCCCTCGTCGACCGAGCTCACCCTCCAGCCTTCGCCAGAGGCGTCGCGGCTGGCGCAAGCCTACCGCAGGCAAGCGCCGACCGCGGCCTACCAGGTGAAGATGCCTGAGAGGGTGAGGCGGGAGGCGAAGGCTCGCATTCTCCAGGCCAGAGGAGACCCTGCGTGCCGGCAGCTGGTGCTCAGTGAGAGTGAGCTCCAGTTTGGCCAGTACCGGGGGCAAACATTCAAGTGGCTGCTCAGCCACGACGCCGGCTACGCCTGCAGCCTGCTGGCGTCCCACCAGAAGGAGAGGGAAGGCGGGGACACCTCTCAGTCGCCCCTCTCTGCCAACAAAGATGCCCTCGCCTCCTACGCCCAGCTGTTTCCAGAGGTGGTGGCAGCCATCCAGCGGCGGAGGCTGCGCGAGAGCTCCGAGTCGGTGAGGGGCATGGACGAGACACTGGTGGGGTTCGGTGCCCACGCCCAGAAGACATACAGGTCCCTGTACGAGTCCACCAGCACTGAGAGTCGCACGTAAGTTTGGCAACAGCGATGGGGCGGGTGATGGAGGTGAGATGACGTGTGAGCAAACTCTTTGCCCTTTTTTCCACTGTCACGTCTGTAGCTACCTGCAGTGGCTCAGGAGGCAGAACGTCAAGACGGGGTCCCGGATGCACGGGCTGCAGTTGTACGTGCTGGGCCGGGACAAAGAGGCCGCCGCCGCCGCCGCCACCGCCACTGCCACTCCTGCCGCCGCCGCTGCCGCCTCTGCTGCTGCTCCTCAGGCCCCGTCGAGTGAGACACCCTCCACCCACAACAGGCATTGCTTAAGCTGTGTGTTTGTGTGTAAATGCCAATGTACACGTTTGCTCCTTTTCTGCTGGCAGGCGCTGCATCCGCAGAGATCCCTGACGATGTGCTCCTCGTCGCCACGATGGAGGTGGAGTCTCAGCGTGAGTGCACACGCGCTGTTTGTGCATCAGCCCTAACACAGTGATCACAGTGACAGCTGTGAGTGTGCGTGTGTGTTTTGCAGCTGTCAGGGACGCTCCACCGGCCATCCTGCCTGGACCCTCTGCGCCTGGAGCCCCCCCACCCGCACCTGCCGCCGCCGCCGCCGCCGATAGGCCCGCTGCCCTGACCAGCGGTGCACAGGTAGGTATAGGCGAATGTCAGACATGCACGTAGTGTGGTGAAGTTTTTAGCTATGCTCAGTTGTTCAGAAAAATCTTCTCGTTGGTGTTCAGTGAAATCATCAGCAGGAGTCAGGCTTCTGGGTAGCAAAGACTTTCATGTCCAACAAAAAGGAGAGCTCGTCAACATGCACGAGTCTTAATCTTAATACGCCATGAGGTAGTTTCTCAACATAGATTAGCAGATGGCTTTTCCTGTGTCTTATTACATTTCCTGTTCCAGATGCTCCCTTAATACAAGGACATCCTTGGATCATGTCCTCTTTTTATTTAATAGTCTCAGTTAGTTTGTGACAGGCATTTCAGCCTCATTAACTCATGTCCTTCTGTTATACTAATGTACTTTCTAAATCTAAAACACAACACATGATTTCTCACAAAGCATTGCCACATGACACCTCTTCGGCACATGACATATCTTGATTAGAAAAATCATACTACAGTAGTGGTCCACATGAGCTGTTCAGTTCGAATCTTTATTTGCAATTTCTCCGCAGCTGCTGCCCAAGAGCTGGAGAACGACGCTGCCAGAGGAGCAGCAAGACTGGCTGGGCCGGGCGCTGTTCACCAGAGCCGCGAGCGGGAAGTCTGTCCTCACCACCGACCTCCGCCTGTGGTGGTTCCCCCCCGGCGACCGGCCCCTCTACACCCAGCCCCCCGCCTCAGCCCACGCCTTCTTCCACAGCCGCTTCTTCCTGTGGGTGCCCTACAGGATGTGGGCATACAAGCTGGTGTGCTCCACCTGTGGGCACAAGCTGAGCGGCGCCGGCCTGTACAAGACCATCCGGAGAGTCTTGGACATGAACGGCTGGTACTTCATGGGCACAGAGTACCTAGAATGCTCTTCGTGCCACAAGAAGTACGCGGCGTGGGCACAGGACGTCTTAGGGCAGCTGGACCCGGCGCACCGGGAGCGCTTTCCAGCTGTTCTCACGTACAAGTAAGCAGAGCAGAGCAGAGCAGAGCAGAGCAGAGCAGAGCTATGGGACACCGGTCATTGAGACGTATCATTTGACAGCTCGATTTTTGTTGACCTTTGTTTGTTTGCCTCTCCCTCCTTCCTCGCAACACAGGCTGGCCTGCGATAAGACGGTGGTTGGGATGCTGAAGGAGCGCACCTTGGGCAACGGTGCATCTCGCCTCCGCACCGCTCTGGTGGAGCAGCACACCAGAGAGTGGATGGTGCGGTCGATGAGCTACCTCTCTGTTGTTCGCAAGCTTCGCACACCGGGGGTGGCACAGCAGGGGCAGGTGTCCATCCCACCCATGCACCCGGTCCCCAGCATTCCCTGGCTGCTGTCGGTCTACGTGAGGGAGGCCCTCCCTCGGCTGGCAGAGACCAAAGCCAGGGTCACGTCCATCTTTGGGGACATCTTGAAGATGGACTCCACAAAGAAGGCAAGCTTTTGTCATTGTTCTGCGTACATGATAGCGAGCGTGATAATGTCATGCGATTGCTGATGTTGTCATTGTTGTTTTGATTGTGTCGCGTGTCTTTCATTTCCCGTACAGATGTCCAAGAAGCTTGCAGGGGACGCCGCCGGCTCAGCCGCCTGGGTCACCAATGTGGGCAACGAGCAGGGGCAGGTGCTCATGTCCGTCCTCACTGACTCCGAGGGGGACGGACTGTTGCCCATGGCGACTGGACTGATGCGGCGGTACAGAGAGGCTGGAAAGACCCCCCCTCGGGTTTTGTACGTGGACCGGGACTGCTGTGCCATCACCGGACAGTGCAAGGTACAGTACTGTGTGTCAATTGAAAACACATTCTTTCATTCCCGCTTGGACAGCGGAGGTGGATTATAAAGAGGTGTTTCATTCTCGGATCAGGTCGCCGCCATGTTCGGTGAGTGGGAGCAGCTGGTGGTGCGCCTGGACGTGTGGCACCTCATGCGACGCTTCGCTAGGGGCGTCACCACCGACAGCCACCAGCTGTACGGCCACTTCATGGCGAGGCTGTCCTACGCAATTTTCGAGTGGGACCGCAGCGACGTGGACAGGCTGACGGAGGCCAAGCAGTCCGAGGAGGGGAGGGACGCCAGCGTCGAGCTGTCTGCCAGGGAGCTCGCTCGTCACTGCCGCCGTCGCACCCGAGGCCAGCAGGAGACGGAGCGGCTCATCCAGGAGGTGCTGGACTCCTTCTGGGAGGCGGTGGACACGACAGGCGTCCAGCTCATCGACCACGACAGGATGGAGGAGATTTGGAGCACCCAGCGTCGTCACCTCCACTGCATTCAGGACCCGCCGGCAGTGGAGCTCTACACCAAGACGGGGGAGGTGACCCGGGGTGGGGTCAGACTCCCTGTCTTCCGCTGCGCCAGAGGCTCCACATCCCTGGAGTCGTTCCACCTCCACCAGTGCCGCTTCATTCCAGGTGAGCTATGTTGTTGTTGTTTGATTTGGTTTTCTTCTGTTACTTTCCAAATTAAGTGATGGTCAGAGGACAAATGTGCAGAAGTGTGTTCAGCTTGAGGTGCGTGCGTGCGTGCGTGTGTGTGTGCGTGTGTGTGTGCGTGCGTGTGTGTCTGTCTGTCTGTCTGTCTGTCTGTCTGTCTCCTCAGCTCATGCTTCCCATCCTTGTCTTTCCTGTCACAGGCACATCTGCCAGCGCCCTCCACTTCCAGGTGTACCTGCTGGATGGCCTGGTGAGGTGGAATGAAAACCGGGCTAGGGCAGCAGTGGAGGACAGACAGGGGAAGACGCTGCTGTGCTACAATGCCCAGCTGCAGCACAGCTTCAACCAGCTCACCCAAGAGATCCTGGGTCTGACGCTGGTTGAGAATTACACCCAGCCTGGGGAGTACACAGGTAAGCTGTCAGGGAAGAGCTCATGTGTGCAGGCTGGCAAGCGATCACATGCCCAACTCAGTCATCGCATCTTTTCTTTGTACGCTTTGTTCAGGGGAGCTCATCGGAGTGGAGTACCTGTACTCCCAGACAGGCGCTGTGCTGCAGCAGGATCTCGGCCGGGATCCTGACGCTCCGGATGGGACAGAAGGGGTGGAAGCTGAGTGCGGGGAAGGAGAGGACGACGACGACGACGGCGACGACGAGGGGTTCCAGGAGGAGCTGGCAGACATGAGGTTTGCCCATGACCTCAACAGTCTCCTCCGCTCCACGCAGCCTCAACCTGCTGCCGCCGCAGCCCCCGCAGCCCCCGCAGCCGCCGCCGCAGCCGCCGCCGCCGCCGCAGCCGCCGCAGCCACCTCGTCATCCCAGTCGGGCCCGGCCCCAGTGGAGCCTGTGGAGGTTGAGGAGGAGCAGGAGGAAGAGGTAAGCGTGCGTGCTCGCTGCTAAGACTTGACATATCTGAACATCTCCCTGAGGAGCTGCTTTGTGTAATCAAGACCTCCCTCCCTCCCTCCCTCCCTCCCTCTCCTCTCTTTGTCAGGACATACATGGGCCAGACGGTCAGACAGGGTACCGGCACGCTGTCAATCTGGCCCTGGCCCTCGTAGAGCTGCGTCACCACGCTTTTGTGACGCAGAAGCAGGTGAAGGAGATAACCGCGCTCTGGCAGAAGCTGTCAGACAAGGACAAGGCACTTATCTCCTTCCCCCCGCGCCATCAGCAGCGTCTGGTCAAGGGCTACTTCAAGGCCGGCCACTCCAGACGTGCCCACACACCGGGCGTGGACAGCGTGAAGCGGTAAGTGTGGCGTGTGCGCTGACATGTCAGATGCATTCTTCTTTGTGAGAGCCGTGAGTCCCTTTCCTGACACTCTCTGTCTCTGTGCAGTTCCTTCCTTGGGCAGGGCGCAGGTGCGGCACAGTCTCCTAAAGCCAGCAGGATGGTGGAGGCCATATTTTTGGAGCTGTGCCGCATTCACTACGAGGGCCGTACCATCGCCGGGGTCCGGATCAACCGCTGGGGGTCTGTCATGAGGGACTACAGCCAAATTCAGGATAACGTCTACAACTGTAAGGACCTCATGGCAGCCGCCCCCCTGCAGCTGTACAGCGTCAACCGACGAACCCTCCTGCAGTGGTAAGACTCTGTGTTTCATGTCATGTCAGCGGTGGACAGTGTGGTGTATTGAAACTGAAATAGAAGTTTCAGCCGTGTTCAGTTGTTCAGAAAAAATCTTCTTGTGTTCTGTCATCACATGTCTGCGTAGGAAAACAATTATACTACAGCAGTGGATTTTTAACGGCGTGACATTGATCTGTCAATCTCTGCCCACCAGGCACAACCAGAGGAGCAAGGCGATGATGACGAGCAGCGCGTGCCTGAAGGTGCCGGGCCCCAGCGCTGAGCAGACCGCAGCAGAGCCGCTGCCGACAGCCAGGGCTCTGCGGAAGGAGCCTTTGCGGCCTGATCAGCCTTTTGCGTTCCCTGTCCGTGAGGATGCCTCCGGTCTGGCTGTCACTCACCGTGGACCCCTGGCACCAGGCCTGTACAGCATTGCCACCGCCAGTGCCGCTGCAGGCCCCTCCTCTTCCTCCTCCTCCTCCTCTTCCACCACCACCGCAACTGCTGCTGCTGCTGCTGCTGCTGCTGCTGCTGCTGCTGCTGCTACTACTACTACCACCACCACCACCTCTGCTGCCAGCCCCAGTGTGCCCCGCTCCACAGCCTGGCAGAGGAAGCTCAGGGAGGCGCAGCAGCGACAGGCCCAGGAGTTGGGTGCTCTCCAGAAAACCCCAAGGAAGACTTTTGAGCACTTCCTGTGCAAGCGCTGTGGCCAGCCAAAGACCAAAGAATTTGGCCACAGCCGCTACAGAGGAGAGCACTTCTGCTCCCAGGCCGAGGGCCGCTCGGTGGAGGACTGGCTGGCAGAGAAGAGAGCAAAGGACCCCCAAAAGGTCAGTGACCTCATGTCGTGTTTCACGCATCAATTTGATGTCACTGTGACAACGTGATTGCTGTTGAGCGCTTGTTGCATTTGGAGAGATCACCTGTTCCTGACAGCCATGTCTTACTCTGCAGACTCAAGCCACCACCCAGGCTGCCATCCTGCCTACCCCACAGCCTGTCCCTCAGCCTGTCGCTGGGCCCTTCCCTCAGCCTGTCGCTGGGCCCTTCCCTCAGCCTGTCGCTGGGCCCTTCCCTCAGCCCGCCCGACAGCCTGGCCCACGGCCTGCCCGACAGCCTGGCCCACGGCCTGACAAACAGCCGGCCAGCAAGCAAAACCTGTAAATATTAAATATAAATATATACTTATTATATATTATATTATATATACACACATCTATATTTATATAGTACTAAATATATTAAGAAATTGTATATATTTTCTTATGTAAATATTATAAATGTATCAATAAATATTGTGAATATTGTTGCTCTGACTGTCCCAGCCTGCAGGGACTGATGAGCTTTGGATTCCTTAAATAAAACCAGGCCGCCTGTGCCAAACTGTCAACTTTGTCTCTGGATGAATCTCCACATTCTGACGTCATGATGATCACAAATAACAAACAAAACATCTGCACATTTTATTGTAAAAGACAGGAAAACATCTGAAACACTTGGTCAGTGGTGGGAATGCTGGGTGGGTGGGTGGGTGTGTGTGTGTGTGTGTGTGTGTGTGTGTGTGTGTGTGTGTGTGTGTGTGTGTGTGTGTGGGTGGGTGGGTGGGTGGGTGGGTGGGTGGGTGTGTCTGCCTGCCTGTCTGCCTGCCTGCCTGTCTGCCTGCCTGCCTGTCTGTCTGCCTGCTGTCTGACAGCCCCCTCCCAATCCACAGAGGTGACAACGATCACCCAGAGACAAAATGCGGAGAAACAATGGTGATAGGTGTTGAAGGAATGGTGGTTGATAGGTGAGTGATCACAACTGTTCTGGAGGATTGCCCATCTGCTATAAAGAAGCAGCCTGATGTCTGGACTTCTTCATTGTCACAGAGATCTACAGCACTACCAACAGCAGCTTTTCTCAGGTCAGTGTTTGATGCCAGACTTTCTCTCACTGTCATTGTGCTGTATTTTACTGTGCACTCTGCCTGAAACTGAGAGTTGATTTTTACTCTACTGTCTTTCTTTCTTTCTTTCTTTCTTTCTTTCTTTCTTTCTTTCTTTCTTTTCTATCTTTTCTCAGGATGGAGCACAAGATAAAGGCCGAAAGCGAGGAGCTGGAGATCAAGTCTGAACCACTGCCCTTGTCCATCTCTACTGCCGTCTCTGCCTCACAAACAACAGCATCTTTTCTAAAGTCAGTGTTTGATGCCAGACTTTCTCTCACTGTCACTGTGCTGTATTTTACTGTGCATTCTGCCTGAAACTGAGAGTTGATTTTTACTCTACTGTCTTTCTTTCTTTCTTTCTTTCTTTCTTTCTTTCTTTCTTTCTTTCTTTCTTTCTTTCTTTTCTCAGGATGGAGCACGAGGTAAAGGCCGAAAGCGAGGAGCTGGAGATCAAGTCTGAACCACTGCCCTTGTCCATTTCCGCTACCACCTCTGCCTCACAAACATCTGCCTCACAAACAACAGCATCTTTTCTAAAGTCAGTGTTTGATGCCAGACTTTCTCTCACTGTCACTGTGCTGTATTTTACTGTACGCTCTGTCTGAAACTGAGAGTAGATTTTTACTCTACTGTCTCTTTCTTTCTGTGCAGGACGAAGCACCAAAAGGCAAAGGCCAAAACTAGGCACCTAGAGAAGGAGGTCAAGACTGAACCGCTGCCCTCCTCCATTTCCACTACCACCTCTGCCTCCACTTCTGCCTCCACCTCCAGGACGTCCAAAGGACCGACCAGGTGCACGGTCTACAGGAGGAAGAAGAGGGAGGAGAAGGACAAGGAAGTCCTGTCCAAGGCACAGGGCAGCGTGCAGGGGAAGCCCGGGGACCCCTGCGACATCTGTGGTGAACCCAGGCATCTGGACAGCGGGCACGCCTTTTACAGAGGACAGTTTTTCTGTTCCCTGGAGGAGGGGCCTAGTGGCAGAACAGCGCACCAGTGGCTGGAGGAACTCAGGCCCAAAGAGGTCACCATACCTCGAACGACCGTGTGGAGGATGAAGAAGAAGCATGAGGAGGAGGAGGAGGAGGAGAAGGAGTGGGGTGGCAGCGGCCGGGAGAAGCCAAAAAAGCGGAAGCCTCACAAGTTGAGGATCTGCCAGCGCTGTGGTCAGCCAGCCCAAAAGGACTATGGCCACAGCCAGCTCAGAGGTCCTCACACAAAGGAGAGCTTTTGTGCTCTCTATGAGGGTAAGAGCATTGATCTGTGGCTGGCAGAGAAGAGACGAAAACAGGAGGATGATGAGGACGAGGATGATGATGATGAGGAGGAGGAGGAGGAGGAGGAGGAGGAGGAGGAGGAGGAGAAGGAGTGACTGTGTGTGTGTGTGTGTGTGTGTGTGTGTGTGTGTGTGTGTGTGTGTGTGTGTGTGTGTGTGTGTTTGTTATGTGGGACTAAAGATGTTAAAATGTTTCAAATGTTTGTTTACAATGTTTGAATGTTTGTTAAAAATGTTTGCATGTTTAAAGTCAGTCCTTGTGATTAAAAGCTTTTTAGAACCAAAAAAAGTCATTCATTCATTCCTTCATTCATTCATCCATCCATCCATCCATCCATCGTTCATTCGTTTACGCGTGTGTTTATTTGCGTTCAGTCAGTCAGCTGAATCGCAACCTGCAGACAGGAGGAGAGGCGAAAGGGCTCCGCGTTTACCGACCGCATGGCTAATTTGAATAAAGGGCAGGCGTCGGGCTCGTCCCGGGGCCCGCCCCCCCGCCCCCCCTCCCCCGGAGCTGTCTTCTCCCGGTGGGAGAGTGGAAATTCGGCAAAAATAGATAAAGCCTGCGGAATCCGAGCTGGCGGGCGGCGGGGGAGCGTGGGGGGCCTGGTCGACGGGGGGGCGCGGAAGTCGCGCGAAACGGCGGCCTGCGGCCGCCGTTTCGCCCGTCGTGAAGAACGCGCAGTTTTCTTTGCGCAGCCTGCAGGCTTATTGTTCTCCAGTCCAGGAGATAAGAGAATGGAGCAACATTTTGTCGTCCCGCAACGTCCCAACCAGCAGTGGTCAGGGTCCACAAACGTTAAGTCTCCGTTCTTCAAATGCCACTATGATGGACATGCCAGTATCTCTATCAAATTTCATCATCAACGGCAATGTTGCATTTAATTATAAATAGTTCGATGCTTGTCTTTCTCTCTTGCTTACCTTACTTACTTGCTTGATACAGAGTGAATGGTGGATAACATTTATAAAAACGATTTAGGACAGACTTACTTGCTTGATACACATTTAAATTAGAGTGAATGGTGGATAATATTTCCTGCAATAAAAACGATTTAGGAAACTATCTGTGGACTTTGATTCTCTGAAAAAAAAAAAAAATCGCATCATCCTCTGGACACACACAGGCGGTAAGAGGTGCACTTGCCCTCTGAAATGATACTTTGTATCATGCAACATAACGTTAAGCAAACGTCTCACTTCCCTCCACTGATTAGGCTTCGCGTCGGACGGCTTATTTCTGATAATGGACACCTCGTCGAGCATTATCCCTTACTTAAACCATAACTGATTGGAAATCTCAGTGCAAGACCCTCCAAGGAATAACGTTAAATAGCGCTTGTCACAGCAAAATTCAATAACTCATCCCCTCCTCAAAAGACTGTATAATTAGTTTTTATCATAAACTGTAACGACATTCACAAAAAAGCTCACCAAACCGGAGCTAATCTGCGCACTTTTCCCCCGAAACTAATTAGTGCACCTATGTCTGTCACTCACTACGCTAGCTTACCTTACCATTAGCCTGCATAGCGCCACTGTAATAATGCTACGTTAGCGTCGTTAGCGTCATTAGCATCAGGGCTAAAATGTCCGGTCATCTGCACCAAATCAACAGAAACTCGGAAGCGGCACATTTTTACTGATGTCACAGTCATTACACGGCTGGATGTTGGCAGACTGCACAGAAGCCTGCTATTCCAATAAAATGTTTTGCCTACCTTAAAAGCTAACTCCTTCGTCGCATCCTGCTGTCATTCCGTCCAACATTGACCGTGGCGCATGCGCAGGGCTGCCACGAAGACACACGCTTCCTGTCGGGAGTGGGGGATGGGCTGTGGCGCGCGATTTCACAAAATTTAGCTTTGCTCTTCAGAGGTGGTGTTGATCTTTGTGGTCGTGTGTGGATTGAAATGTGCATTATATGGGTGTTACACTTTAGTCAATGGTGACTTATTATTTATTGTACAAGTCACCAGAGTGCAGACCTTGCTGTAAAGATATTATAATTAAGGCTATGATAAAAATTAATTTATTAATGAATTAATTAATAGTAGTAGTAGTGGTAGTAGTAGGTTTAACTAATTAAGTTCAACTACATTCACAAATACTGCTCACCTAATATGCAGTATTGTTTACAATTTTCATAATACTGAAACTCATCCAGCAGTGCTGTATCCTACCCTGTATGGCATGCTGATAATTAGGGCATATGTTATCAGTAGTTTATTAGAACAGTGATCAAAACAGTTGGCTAGATTTGGAATATAGAAGTCAATAAACATGTGTCTCACTTCCATTCACCTTTGGTTAAATCAAGATTAGATTAACTCTGTTGAGGAAAGACAACAATGAAGGATGCATGGTATGAAAACTTATTACCTCTATCCCAGAACATTTGGATCTATGTGACTCTGAATAATAGGAAAATATATCCTGAAATTGGTTTTGTGTAGAAGCTTATTATAATTTATTCCAAACCTTATAAAATTCCTCTGTTTTTGTGAGCATCATATTATTGATACGGTGGGTTATTTTCTCAGGTTTCTGTGTTTCAACAACCATGCACTCCACCCATGCAACAATGAGAAATAAATGCAAAATTAACCAAAATCTACACATAAAACCATGTTTATTTTGATAAAGCAGGAAGGTCAGGAAGTTATTTCACTCTCATCATTTGTGGGTATGTCTCCACCAGCTTTGCACATCTAGAGACTGAAATTTTCTTTGCAAAACAGCTCAAACTCAGTCAGATCAGTCAGAGAGCGTTTGTGAACAGCAGTTTTCAGATCTTGCCACAGATTATCGATTGGATTTAGGACTGTACTTTGACTGGGCCATTCTAACACATGAATAGGTTTTGTTTTAAACCATTCCATTGTAGCTCTGGCTTTATGTTTAGGGTTGTTCTCCAGCTGGATGGTGACCCTTCGCCCCAGTCTCAAGTCTTATGCAGACTCCAACAGGTTTTCTTCCCAGATTGTCCAGCATTTGGCTCCATCCATCTTCCCATCAGCTCTGACCATCTTCCCTGTCCCAGCTGAAGAGAGGCACCCCCAGAGCATGATGCTGCCACCACCATGTTTTACAGTGGGGATGGTGTATTCAGAGTCATGTGCAGTGTTAATTTTTTTCCCACACATAGAGTTTTGCATCTGGGCCAAAAAGTTCAATTTTGATCTCACCTGACCAGAGCACCTTCTTCCACATGTTTGCTGTTTCCCCCACATGGCTTCTGGCAAACTGCAAACAGGATTTCTTATGGTTTTCTTTTAACATTGGATTTCTTCTTGCCACTCTTCCATAAAGGTCACATTTGTGCAGTGCACGACTAATAGTTTTCCTGTGGACAGATTCCCCCACCTGAGCTGTAAATCTCTGCAGTTCATCCAGAGTCACCATGGGCCTCTTGGCTGCATCTCTGATCAGTGCTCTCCTTGTTCGGCCTGTAAGTTTAGGTGGACAGCTGTGTCTTGGTAGGTTTGCAGTTGTGCCATGCAATTTCCATTCCCTGATGATGGATTGAACACTGCTCTCTGAGATGTTCAAAGCTTGGGAAATGTTTTTATAGCCTAACCCTGCTTTAAACTTCTCCACAACTTTATCCCTGACCTGTCTGGTGTGTTCCTTGGATTTCACGATGCTGTTTGCTCCCCAATTTTCTTTTAACAAACCTCTGAGGCCGTCACAGAACAGCTGTATTTGCACTGAGATTAGATTACACACAGGTGGACTCTATTTAGTTAACAGGTCAACATACAACCATTCAGCAATCATCGGGCAACTTTTGAAGGCAATTGATTGCACTCAGAGAAAAGGGGGCTGAATGCTTTTGCACACTGCACTTTTCAGTTTTTTATTTGTTAAAAAAATTTAAATCATCGATAGTTTTCTTTCTGATTCACAATTGTGTGCCACTATGTGTTGTCTTTCACGTAAAATTCCAATAAAATATAATTATGTTTGTGGTCGTAACGTGACAAAATGTGGAAAGGTTCAAGGGGTATGAATACTTTTGCAAGCCACTGTATGTCACACTGAGAGCAAAGGGGTGAACCCAAGGGTACAGCGGACGCGGATTACGCGGGGGACACGTCCGCCACACTTCCTGTACCCGCCCTTTTACTTCACTTAAAATCACTTTAACAAGTTAAAATCACTCTAACAAGTTGGCGCTCATATTTCGGAGTTGCATTGAACGCACCATGGCGTGTAGACTACAGGGCAGCGCTGCAAGTCTTGCTGTTAGCAGTGAGCAGGGACAGTGAGACAGGTGCTGTGACTCTGGATGCCGCGGGGAGGATGCGAGCTAAATGAACTGTAAGTTTGAACGAAAGTAACGTTAATGATGTAAAATAAGCTGCAATGTCCAGCAACCCAGCTAGCAAGAGGCAAAAACAAAACAAAACAAAACAAACCCCCCCCCCCCGCATTCGTTTTTTAAATCAAACCGTGGAAGTTGAGTGATACTGTTTTTGATAACGTTTGCTAAATTATGTCAATTTAGTCATTTCAGCCAATTTAGCTCAGTTAACAAGCATAATTAGTGATACAGTGCAAAGCACTGAACCACTATTGTTCTTATGTTTCTTTTTTTTGGATGAAATTTCGGTTCGCTACTAGTCAAAAACGATAGCGAGCACCCAGGCACATTATATATCAAAACGTGCGGCTCGATCGGGAATGGTGTGCTATTATCTACAGAATACGTTTTTCGCGTCGTAAGACCCGAAAAAAGCAAAAGCTCGTCACCATGGCAACCGCTGGATTTATAATGGGTGTATATTGCACGGAATGTTCGCGCTAGAGTGGAGGGGATTAACTGCCAGAGTGGAGAGACGCTCTGAAAATTGCCTGAAACTTTTGTCTTTCCACGCTCCTCCAAAGCACAAATTTCTCTCTATGCGCGTGAAATTTTCCAAGCTTGTAGTGCCGCTTGCGCTGATTCCCACGATGTGCCTGGCTAAACGATAGGACTTAGGGTTTTTGAGTTGTGAGCCTCTGAGCGAGGAGAGTACCTCTGACTTCTCCCATAAGGTCCAATACAAACCAAAAACAGGAGAGACAGAAACCAGCTATTTTTTAACTCGCACTAAAAATGGCATTTTTGAGCCCAGCGAAAAAAGAAAGTGATCAGCTTGTATAGCAAAGCCTTGTGGCTCTCATGGTGAAGAAATTTTGGCAATAGGAGTTTCGGTCTTTGCGTGAGAAGCATTTGTTCGGAGGGTGCGCAGAGGCCAAACTCAGACGTTTCTGTGTCTGCTCCTCATTGACTCCAATGCAATGCATGTGCGTCTGCACCTGTGTCTGAGTGGGTGACATCATTGATCAGGCCACCTCAAGTTGCTGTGGCAACCTCAGCACTCCTCTCCCACACACACTTTAGCTGCAGCTGTGCAAGCTCAGTCAAATGATCAGTTCTCCATTAAGCTCTGTAGTGTCATGCTAACCAGCCACAACCAAGCCTACTACTGGTAAGTTGTATATATGTTAGTGAGGTAATGAGTGATGTTGGCCTGTTAGCATTAGCCACAATGCTAACATGCTAATGCCAACATGAGGTCCTATGAACTTGTTGGTGCGTGGAGGTTTGACTGTTGATGTCGGGTTGTTGTACTAACATGCTAATGTTAGCATGCTAATGCTAACATGCTAACATACGTTAAAATGTATGTTCATTGCGTTCTAATGGTGGTTCAGATGTTTTTAATGTGTTATTTGACGTGCTAATGTTAGCATGCTAATGCTAACATGCTAACATAGGTTAAAATGATTGGCAAAGGCATTCTAATGGTGTTTGAGACCTTTTCAATGTGTTTTTTGACATGCTAATGTCAGCTTAGCATTGTCGCCGATGCTGAAATTGGCCCCTATGAACGGGTTTGACTTTTGACATGGGGTTGCCGTGCTAATATGATAGCACTAGGCACGTGCACGGCCCGGCGTTTGCCACACGGCCCGGCGTTTTCACTGAATTTTTTCAGAGCATATTCAGAGGAAAGTCAGCCAGCAGATCGTGAGGAGATGTTTGCTGTACATGACTAGCTTAGAAACCACGAAACAAGACTTAGAATACCTTAAATATTAGGAAGGTTATAGGTAGGCACTGGTTCGTGATGGAGGCTGCACGGTGGCGCAGCGGGTAGTGCGCATGCCTCACAGCAAGAAGGTTGCCGGTTCGATCCCCGGGTCAGGCGGGGCCTTTCTGTGTGAAGTTTGCATGTTCTTCCCGTGCATGCATGGGTTCTCTCCGGGTACTCCGGCTTCCTCCCACAGACCAAAAACATGCTCATTAGCTTAATTGATGACTCTAAATTGTCCGTAGGTGTGAGTGTGAGTGTGACTGTTTGTTTGTCCTTGCATGTGGCCCTGCAATCAGCTGGCGACCGGTTCAGGGTGTACCCCGCCTCTCGCCCATTGTAGCTGGGATAGGCTCCAGCCCCCCGCAACCCCGAAAGGGATAGGCGGTATAGATAATGGATGGATGGTTCGTGATGGAAGGGTAATGCAATTAAACAAGATGGTGTGTCGGTCAGGACACAATGAAGGGGAGATGAGGATGGTGTACTGAATTCTGTATTGTTCCAGCTTGACATTCAGTATTGTTACACACTGGTAATAGCAGCCTGAAATAATAAAGAAATAAAAACCACAGTTTCTAGCACTTTAACAGCAGTAGATCCATATCACTGTCAGACATAACAAAAATAGCTCTACTTGCATAGACAAAATTTCCTGAACAAATTCATATGTAAATGCATTACTATTTTTATTTTATTAAAGTGAGATAACCCAGCTGGATACATATTCAGGAATGATACACAATGATACACTTCAATACACTTTCACAATAATGAAATATGAACAAACAATACTGATATTGCATGTTGATATGAACATTGCACATTGATATGACTGATGTGATTGCACATTGATATGATTACACATTGATATGAATATGAACAATCAGCACTGAGATTGCACATTGAATGACAGTACTCCTGACTGGAGTATTGATAGTGAATAGGTTCCTATAATGCACAGAGCAATTGATATATTGCATCTTAAGATGAAATTCACCTGAGCAAATATTTTCACAGTATGAATGAACACACTTAATGTGTATTATAGTGCAGTCATATTGAAAGTCTTGTGAGTGTGTGGTCTGCTGGGACACTGCTGGTTGTAGAGTCTGACCGCTGCAGGAAGGAAGGACCTGCGATAGCGTTCCTTCACACACTTTGGGTGAAGCAGTCTGTTGCTGAATGAGCTCTCCAGTGCTGTTAAAGTGTCCTGCAGGGGGTGGGAGTTGTTCTCAATCATGGATGGCAGCTTAGCCATCACCCTCCTCTCTTCTACCACCTCCACTGAGTCGAGGGGGCATCTCAGGACAGAGCTGGCCTTCTTGATCAGTTTGTCAAGACTCTTCCTGTCAGCCGGCTTCCTCCTGCTCCCCCAGCAGACCACTCCATAAAAGATGGCTGATGCCACCACAGTGTCATAAAAGGTCTTCAGGAGTGCCCCCTGCACTCCAAATGACCTCAGTCTCCTGAGCAGATAACGTCTGCTCTGGCCTTTCTTGTAAAGTGCAGTTGTGTTGTGAGTCCAGTCCACTTAATTGTTCAGATGAACTCCCAGGTACTTATAGGATGTCACTATCTCAATGTCCGTACCCTGGATGTTCACCGGTGTCAGGGGGCAGAGTGTTCATCTTTGGAGATCCACCACCAGTTCTTTGGTTTTACTTGCGTTGATCTGGAGGCAGTTGCACTGGCACCAGTCCACGAAGTCCTGCGTCAGTTCTCTTTACTCTCTGTCATCCCCATCTGTGATGAGGCCGACGACTGCAGTGTCATCAGAACTTCTGCAGGTGACAGATGGGTGTGTTGTATGAGAAGTCTGCAGTGTAGAGGGTGAAGAGGAACGGAGCCAGGACCATTCCCTGCAGGGCCCCCATGCTGCAGACGACCGTGTCGGACACACAGTCCCGGGTCCTCACATACTGTGGACGGTTGGTGAGGTAGTCGAGAATCCAGTGTGTGAGGTGATGGTTCACCCCGGTGTGCTTCAGCTTGCCCCTCAGAAGTGCAGGCTGAATGGTATTGAAAGCACTGGAGAAATCAAACCATGATTCTCACAGCACTCCTAGGTTTCTCCAGGTGAGAGAGAGCTCGGTGTTGGAGGAAGATGACGGCGTCGTCCATCCCGATGCCAGGCTGGTAGGCAAACTGAAGTGGATCTAGTGATGGGCTCACCAAGGGGCTGAGATGAACAAGGACCAGCCGTGTTAGGGTCTTCATTAGGTGGGATGTTAGTTAGTTAGCTAGTTCTCTTTCCCTTGGGTTCTGTATCGCACTTGCCAGTTACTGAATACATGGATTAAATGCAGTCATGTACATTTGGTGTGATCATTGACTCATGCTGACATCAGTCAACTTCTACAGTAGGGTTTGGAGAAGCAGGCTCAGTAATGGTAGCTATGTGCTTTCAATAGCTTGCAATACATAGGAGTGCACATTCCCTCAGCTAATGTTGCCAACATGGTCCTCAAGTCCTCAAGAATTATGTTTCTCAAAATTTACAAAGAGTGGCTCACAACTGTACTTAACTTTAAGCAAGATAGGTTTATTTAAAGTTAAGCAAACCCTAGACAAATCCACATGACTTGAGCAGATAGCACTGCATGCTACTGCAGTGGCAGCTACATTTCTAGCTATGGATAGCACTAGATAAATATGTATTATCTAAATATAATATATAAATATATATTATATTAATTTCACAGTCAGACTTTATTTAAGTTATTGAAGTTATCATTGACTGTGTATCCTTCCTATTACCTCACCTTTGGGGTCGTGCAGTTCCACACACTTCCGTTAGGGGCAATGTAGAGTTATACACAGATTGGGTGGGGGGGGCCACACACACACACAAAATATCTGAAAGAAGTAATTTTTGGGGACAATGGAGATTTTAAGACAGAAACCCATTTTAGAGCATACTGAATGCAACTGCAATGAAATCTAATTGGGGACCGTGGTTTTGGTCCCCAAAGGCAATGGTGTCCCCAATCAACTGGTGTGTGAGCTGATGAAAATCCCCAATTTGGACATTAGTAAGAACACACACACACACACACACACACACACACACACACACACACACACACAGACTTTTTTGTGACTGCAGGGGAGGGATAGTTGAGGGGTTGCAATCTAAAAACTCACTGATGATGCCACTAGATAGTACACTGCTCAGCCGTGGGAACTGAATTTCGTCTCTTACCTCTGGGATGTTTACAATCTTGTTGTTGTGCTGTGCAGTTCAGATAACTGCACTATCAGAGTGATATGAAGGACATTCAGATGTGCAGGCTGCACCCGGATAAGATGCATGTCAAATGTTTGCTATTTGTTCTGTTACTGTATGTTCTTCTGATGCGTCTGTCAGTGCTTTTCTAATTCGTCATGAAGACGTGTTACAGCAGGATATAAAAAGGATGGGAGCTCAAATCTTTAACTTTGTGAGCCTTTCCACCCCTGTTTCCTCTGACAGACCTCCAGAATAATCCATACTCTGTCCACCTCCAAGCATGCTGGGTGGAAATGCCAGCTGGTTTTCTGGGCTGCTCTGCGCTTGTATTGTGATGTTAGCACCTATGGGACAACCAGTGGACAACAGGGAGGACAAGTCAACAGTCGCGCCTCAGGTGGAAGAGAAGATGCCAACTCCTGCAGAAGATGCGGAGAAAGAGTTAACATTGGCTGTCAAGGTGAGGGAATGAAGGAAATGTTTCAGTCCAGAGTCTCAGTTCAGTGCTGCCACACTGAAGCTGTGTGATTATCACATGCTCTGCTGAAATAGGTCTTGTTAGATGCTGATGCTGTTCGGAAATGAATATTTTAGAGCCTATTTTTGTTTCCAAGAGCACAGATTTTTCTTCACGATCAAAAAAACAACAACTCCTTGTGTGTTAGAATTATTCTCTGCTTGGGAGCAAAGTCTATTTTAAACTGTTTGGTTTAATGGGGCCCTGCAGTCATGAAAATTATCAGAACAAAAAAAAAAAAAAACAGGTTTACTGTACAAAGTAAAGACAAACTGAGAGTCAAAGGCTTCACAGACACTGATTGATGCAATAATGACTTTTTGTTTTTCTACCAAAATGTATAGAAACTGAGTAATAAGCTGTATGAAAATGTTTGTCTTGTACTGTTAATGTTTAATTAACCTTATTCTACACAATTAATACCACTGATCAAAATATTTTTCAATCATAATTCAATTCTAATGTGTGTGTGTGTGTGTGTGTGTGTGTGTGTGTGTGTGTGTGTGTGTGTGTGTGTGTGTGTGTGTTGCAGCATTATGTGCGTCAGTCCCAGTCGTTGTCTGCTGCAGAGCAGGAGTTTGTCCTGAAGAGGAAACAAGTTGCACTGAAGTCACTCGACCGCCTGGGAATCAAGTGTACATTGGTAAAACTAAACTGATAATTTAATGTTCGAGACATGTCAGAAGTCAGCTGTCTTTTCCTTTCTTTCTCGACTTCTCACAGTTTTCTACATTAATACTTTGCACATATGCCCAGTTTTGAGAATGTATATCCACTGGAGCATTACTGAATGTTGATTTATGGAGCATTTCAGCATCATTTAATTCTTCCCACAGTCATTTTGGAGAGCATAAAGGGACTGAAACCTGCACTTTTGTTGTGTAGCTCTGTTGGCGAATGAAAAATGAACTTTGAAACTGATGAGCGCAAACAACAACAACAGAAAAAAGAAATTCTGATGTGATGATGAAAGCTTAATGGATGACCAAGGTTATTAAATTCATCCTGTGGGCATCATAAAAACTTCCAACAGTTAGTTATGATTGTATTAGCCTTGATATGGTTTTGTTTGGGTATTAATTGGAAAGCAGTTAACTTGAAGAAGCTTTGCTTTATGCTTCGGGCAAGAATCTCCCTCTTGCCTGCCTGTCTCTGCCACAACTACACTCCTCTGATTACAGAGAAGAAACTACTTTCATATTGGTATTTCATCCATCTACGTTCATCTGTCTCCCCTTTATTTTTCTATTGCTGCCATCTCCCATTTCTCTCTCTCTTTCCTTCCAGGATTCAGTTCCTCACATCGCACTCTTGGGGTCAGGTGGGGGTCAGAGGGCAGCCGTGGGTCTGGTGGGTTCCCTCTATCAGATGGAAAAGGAAGGTCTGCTGGACACTCTGCTCTACCTGGGAGGAGTTTCCGGCTCTGCCTGGTAAACACTGACACACACTGCCATCATCCCGCCATGTCCATCAGTTACCGCTCTGCTTTATTTCACTACTATTAATATGGACTTTTTTTAAATTCAGATTTAGTTGCTTTTGTGCACCTTTCATTGTATGAAAAAGATTGAAAATGTAAAACTACAGCTGCACTTAATAGAAATGTTGGTGACTGCCACAAGAGAAGGAAGGGATCATCTCATTGTCAAAGTGAAAACTGCTTCCTTTCTGTTCTGCTGACATCAAATGATCCAAACCTCTGCGGAGAGTGAAAGACAGAAGGAGGAAGAATTTGTTCCATTCTGACAACCTGCTCTGTCGTGGAACACATTCTGTCACTCAGATGATTTTCTCTTCAATTCAATTTTCCTTTATTGGCACACCTATAATCAAATACATTACTGCCAAATCAGATTGTATAAGGTCTCCAGTGTAAGTATTATGATGTAGAATGCAAGGAAAGGCAAGAAATGGTTACCACACCATACATCACTATATGCACCATAATATCCATTATGCTACGCTATGCAACTAATAATACAGTGAAAAAGAAATCGTAGCCAACAAACCACTGAAAATACCAAATATAGTGAAGAATATGTGTGATAAGATGGTCCCTCTCTATCAGGTCCATGAGCTCCCTGTACAGCGACCCAGAGTGGAGCACTAACATGGACAGAGCAGTGTCCAGGCTGTCGGCTCCTGGGGTCAGCCCAGAGGAGGTGCTGACCTGGTTGGGTGAGAGGGCGAAGGAGGAGCACTTCTCCCTCACTGACATCTGGGGGGTCTTGACATCAGCCGGTATCATGAAACAGGTACATTACAAACATACAGGGCAAAGCTGCAAGAAAGCAGCTGGGCTGAGCCACTAATGCTACTGTACTGATCCCTAAATTATAATTAAAGACATCGGTAGGGATCGAGCGCCTTACATCAACTTACAACATAATTCATAACTCTCTCATATCATACAGTTAGTTGTAGGTTTATCAAGAATCATACTGTAACTTATTAATCGATTACAACCAATATGATATTGAAAGATGTAAATGCAGTTGTAAAGGGATTGATTGAAAGCTGGATGCAGGATTTTGTTAGACATGAGGAGTCTCCTCATTCAATACTGTCATATTGGCCTGAATGTCTTGCTGTGCATGTTGTGAATCTGACTTGTGTCTGGCGCCTCCCTGAGGTTAAAAGCTCACAGTGCAGGTTTAAAGAGAGGAAAGAATAACAGGCACCCAGGGATACTATTTTCTAATTCATATTTCTCACTTGTTTTTATCAGGACCTCCACTTTAATTTTACTCCCTACATTTACTATGGAGTAAAATTATGTTCTGTTTTGCTCTGCTTTGTTAAAAATATATGTTCTGCATTGTTTTTAACATTTAAATTTCACCAGGGTACTCCAAGACAATATCAGAAGATAGATGATTTCCCTCCATATTATTCCTTATAGGCCGATTCCAACGTATGCTTGCTGAAATGATGTTAATGAGGAAATGAGAGTGAACCAAAACACTTTCAGGTGGATCATTTTATCATTTATTTTATCATTTATTTGCTTCCCTGATTGGCACATCCCAGCTGCTGTACCATGAAGAACTCTTCTGTCTGTGATGCATTCTGGAGGCGACATTGATTCACATCCAAAGATACAAAGCTGTGCAATGTGTGTGTTGCACTTGGGTCACACTTAGGTTATAAGGATTGAAGCGGGTCACAGCATCATGGGATGTCGTGGTCATGATTAATGGCACAATGTGTGCAAGAACTGGTGAAACAAGTTATTGATGAAAACATCCAGACTACTTTGATTGAATTTAGTTCACTGACCTGATGCTCTCTTGGCAGTTGGACCTTCGACATCTTTCTGAGGACGGCATGAACGCTTCCAATCCCTATCCCATCTACAACGCAGTGAACAAAAACTGCCTGCAACATGGCTCTGTCAAAGGTACTGAACACACACACTTAAGAGACAAACAAAACACAACTAAAAATCTCTCAAACTGCAAAACGTGGCAGTATCATGCATTAAAGGACTACGCACTGAAGCTGTGGACAAGCAGTGAGTTCAGATTTCCAGTGTTAAACAGAGAAAACCTTTCCTTCTTATTAGTGTTTTCTAGGATTAACTGCCTCAGTCTTCTTGCCTCTGTCTCTCTGGCTCTGGCTCAGGTAAATGGTTCGAGATGACTCCTCGTGAGGTTGGCTTCACAGAACTGGGTCTCTTCATTAACACCTCTGATCTCATCAGCACAACCCATGAAGCAGATCCTAAAGGGAAAAGGCCAGAGATGGACATGGTCAAGCTGCAAGGTGTGTCTGCCTCTTTTGTCTACTGGGAACATGACATACTAAAAATAAGGAAATCTGCCCATAGCCAATGTATGGAAGCCCAGAAAGGCCACATTAGTGCTTCATTTTTAAGTTACCTCAAGTACACAACATGACAACATGACTTAACATTAATGCTTTGACAGTCAGATTTGTGTTTAAGGGTTGTAGTCTGGCTGTTTTTTATTTGACTTTTTTCTGCACAGAATGACACAGTGCCTTTTCCACCTGTGCCAACTAAAGGCTCATTCCATTGATATTACACATTAAGATCATTTACTCACCAGACTGGAATTGGTGCTAAGCTCAGCTAACTGACTGTTGGCAGTTGCTTCTTTCCAACCATACAAATATGACTGCAGTATCAATATTCTCATCTAATTTTTGACAAGAAAATAATTAAGCACGCCCTGCAATCGGCTGGCGACCGGTTCAGGGTGTACCCCGCCTCTCGCCCATTGTAGCTGGGATAGGCTCCAGCCCCCCGCAACCCCGAAAGGGATAGGCGGTATAGATAATGGATGGATGGATGGATAATTAAGCACAGTAGGGACATGAACTCAGCTGAAGGCCACTGCTAAGCAGGCCTTTGTTCATACTTTCATTTCTCAAGTTTTTCCTGAATCAGTGACATATTTCACTGGAAATCTACAAGGTCTTATCATCGGCAGAATGTTTACAGTGCGTGTCCTGTATGTGTCTGCTTTGTCATGCAGGTATAGTCGGCAGCATTGCGGCAGATGAACAGAGTCTGTTAAAGTACATGCCTGACTGGCTGAAAGGTAAAAAATGTAATTTGCCTCAAAAGGGTCAAAGAGGCTACTGAACATTTTTAAATGTGCAGCTGTGGAAATGGACTGACTGTGTGTGCACACAGGTCTGGTGGGTACAGCAGCTACTGATGAAAACACCATACAGGATGTGATATTTCTCTGGACTGAAGGTAACTAAAACAGCAGCTAGTTCAAAACACTCTGATGGTCCATGTCATGTGTATGTAGGCATGTATATTTCTGTCTCTATGTTGCAGTACCACAGCAGGTCGAAAGTTTCTGGGATGCCCTGGACCGTTACATGCGTGGGTACCACAGTCTTTTGAAGCTAACAGAGCTGATCAGAAAAAACACAGAGGATCCCACTGTTTTATCTGGGCTGGACGACGTGCAGAAAACACTGAAAGGTACTAATGACAGCAATGACGCTTATGCTGATAATTCATCTGAAACTTTACACATCCAGCAAAGTTTTTCTGCAATGTTCACTCAACAATGAATCACTATGAATTCTTATGTTCCAGAAAGTCTGAACTTCAACCCGACTGCATCATTTGCAAAGAAGAGCTCAGAACAGCAAAAGCAGATCCTTGATCAGTGGCGTCAGAACATGGCGCCATTACAGACTTGGATCCAGAGTCTGGATGAAGGACAAATAAAGAATGGTCAGTGCACTCTGCAACGTGTTCACCAATGCAGTTGCGTTATGTAACATTTGGCCCACGGTAAAAAATACTTGGATTAAATGTGAGACTGTGGCAACATTTATAAAAACTAGGTGCATAACTAAATACACTGTAAAAACCTGTAAATAATTTAAAGCTGCATTATAGATTTTTTGGCCACAAGGGGGCAGAGCAGCAAGACACAACACTAACATATAACATTAGAAAGTTGTTGCGGTGAACTTTCTAGTAACCATGACTATTAGCAGTTACATAACAACATTAGCATTCATTCAGAGTCGTGTTTGTGTCCATGTGATGAATGTGAGCCCAATACCCACTCTCCTTTTAGCTCTGTTTAACTCTCCTTCATCTCAAAAGAAATATCTGGCTCTTTAGCATCTAAATGCTCCACCATGTTTGCAGCTTGTTTTGCTGTTCCTAAGTGCCCAAAACAATCAATAAGGCAGCTTTAAGTTCTTCATCATGTGCAATAAATTGCTTCGTTTGGGTTCGTTGTGTTTTCACAGTCTCTTGGCTGATCCAGAAAGTCTTCCCACTGATTTGGAAATGGGAATGGGGAACAACTGAAAACTTCCTCTACCAATACCCAGGTACATTTTTGTTACTGCACTTAATAGCTGAACCTTTATTACATTTGCGGTCCTGTGATTTGTCAGACAAACAGTGAAAAACTGCTAAATGAGATCCAAAAGATGCTATATTGTGATTTGTGTTGCTGAGAAGGTGCTGTGGTGCCGCCCTGCATCAGACTTCAGGAGCACCTGCAGCTGATAGATGCTGCTGTGATACTCAACATGCCCTACCCTCCCTTCCTGGGAGAAAAGAGAGATTTAGACCTCCTTATTGCTCTGGACTATGGAGCTCATGATGCCTTCAAGGTGAGCGTTTATGGTAACTGATGTGTGCTGTAGATACACCAGTGGAGCCTCAGGAGCGACAAATGTCATAAGATTGGCTGAAGTGTTAAAAATAATACAACAAATGATTTTGAACTGTTCTCTGCACAGACCTTGCTTCTTGCCAGAGACTATGCAGCCAAGGTGAAGAAGCCTTTCCCAGAGATCGACGTCAAAATCCTGGAGGAGAGAGAATGGCCGAAGGACTGCTACGTGTTCGAGGGGAAAGAGAAGGAGCCCACGATCGTCTACATGCCGCTTTTCAACAGACGCAACTGCAAAGGTCTGTTACACCCAGGAGGACAATACAAAACACTCGTGTCAAGTGTGTTTTTGATCACCAGTGGTTTTATTCCGGTCCAGATGTGAATGAGCTAAAAGCAAAGATGGAGGAGTTCTCCACCTTCCGGCTTCCGTTCAGCCAGAAGAAGATTGAGTTTGTGTTGGAGACGGCGAAAGCCAACGTGAAGAACAACAAGGAAACTCTGCTGAATGAGATTTACAAGGCTGCTCTCCGCCGACATAGCAAGTGGTAGGATGGAGTATGAGGGTGGAGGGTGGACTGACAGACAGACGGATGTGTGAGTACAGTCAAATTCTTTTTATGAATGAGCAAAAGAGAATAAATGAATCAACCAACTGATTTTTCCACCATCTTTAACATTATCATCCATCCTCTCCTCATCCCTATTCTTCCTCTTCTTCTTCCTCCTCTCCTTTTCTTCTTCTTTTCATCCTTTTTTCCGTGCTTTTATCCTTCTTCCCTGTCCTCATTCTTCCTGTCAATTTCTCAAATTTTTCCTTGTTATGCTCCTTTTCACCTTCTTTTCCCCTTACTTCTCTTCCGTTCTTTCCTCCTCCTCTCCTCCATCCTGTCCCCTTCTTCTCCACCTTCCTCCAAATGCTTCTTCTTCTCTCCATCTTTTCCGCTCTTCTCCTGCTAATATCCCTTCCTATTCCCCTTCCTCTCGTTCCTCTCCCTTCTTCTCCTTCTTCTTGTTCTTGTTTTTGTTTTTGTTCTTCTCCAGCTATTACAGGTCTTCAGCGGAGTCTAACCTCTAAGCTGTCACACAAGCACTGGGAAATTCATCAGAAAACACATCGTTCAGAAATTTGTTTTCTTTCTCCATTAATGAAACACTGTGTTGAATTGTTACTTTGATTAATTAAAGAGCTGACAGTACAATTGAAACCATGTTTGCGTCTATACATGAGTGATGTGTGCAAACATTCATATTCCTGGAACATTTGCATGTAGTAACATCAGTGAAACACTAGAGGTCTGTCTGCATTCACCATGCTTTGATTTGTATCTATTTGTATCTTTGTATCTATGATTTCCTGGACTCTCAGAATAGTAATCACATGTTTTAAATGATGTTTTTAAAGTTTAGTTAAGAGTTAAGATTGCTCAGGATTGAATGAAATGTTACTGTTAAAGAAACTGTCACACTGATTGTAAAGTAATAGAAACCCAACAGCGTTTGTGGGTGCAGTAATACTCAAGCAAGCACAAAAACTGTCAATAATGGTCAGGTCATGGGCTGACTCTCCATGACATCTCCAGTGTTTTTGTATTATTCTGCATACTCATATACCAGGTTTGCAAACTCGTGAGGTCCTGGCAGCAGAGGTCAAAATCTATATTGCCTCTGTGCAGCAGGAAATGACTCAACCTAAACCTGACCCCAAAGCCATTGTGTGGTGTTGCCTATCTCTCTCTGTCTCTGCATATATCTGATGTACTATTAGAATGGCTTCATTTTGTTGTCCTCTGTAGCCATTTAGTAACTGACTGTGGGTAGTGCCAGCTCGCCCTGCGAGGGCAGACCCCGATGTGGGCAGCTGAATAGAGAAAGAGTCATATTTGAAGAACTAAACTTACATACAGTAGGAGATTTATGGTAAGATGTAGCAACACTGGTACACTTGTGCAGTGAAAATTTTGGACCGATGAATGGAAGGTGTTGATGATAAAGCTGCACTGATCAATTATTTCATATTAACAGTAAATTTAATGTCTCTGTGTGATGTGAAAGGAGTCACTTGTCAAGACAACAGCCACAACCCCTGCAGTTGTTGCAGGAATAATCAGAGATACAGTGGCAATCAATCGAATAACATATCAAAAGAAAAACTTTCAAAGCCGAGGAGAGCACGCAGGCTGCTGTACACAGACAACAGGGCTGAATGGAGACTGGACACTGAAGGGAAGGACTGATACGTCCATCACTGATCATACTGAGTGCCAGCTGTTCTGATTCTGGTGACCTTTCCTGTCATGTCACCTTCAGTACAAACATGATGCGTTTAACTCCACTGCTGGTGTGTGGCTTCATTCCATCCAACACTTTGATATTATGATGTGCATTCATCATTTCATCCAGTAGGGGTCAGGAGCAGGTTTGAGACTTAGTGCTGGTTATTATAGTACCACATGGACAGACACTGTAACTTTCAGAACCAGGGATGTAGCCAGGGCTTTAATAGATTAATAGAACTTACCAAACAATCATTTGTTATGTATGTATCTGTTTTGCTTGTATATGTTTACATGGAGAATTATGTGTGGTGATGAGTGGTCTGCATAGAGTCCAGAGTGAGACTTAACCGTGTTATTTAATCTTCTGGTCTCAACCTAGTTGACACCTAATTTGGATAATTTTGAACTTATGAACATGACATGCTGTAATCATCAAAGGCAAATATGTGAGTGAGTCAGGATATGAGAATAGCATAAAGGAATATTTTTATGGATACAGGACAGATTTGATGTTTGTATCAGCTGATATCTTAATGATGGTCACTGACTCAGCATCTCAGCATGTACAGCTCAGCAATAATTAATCAGGACTAATGTCTTACACTTTCCGCATGTTGTGATTCGGACTCAGGTCCATGGTGCAGGGCAGTTTTTCCTTTGTTGTTGAAGAGTGCCTTTACATGCAGTGTGTTAAAGCATCCAACTCAGTGACCTTGTTACAGAGCCTGCAGGCAATACACTCATAGAAACACACATCCACAACTTGGAGTCATGTTGCCTTATGTCAACTCTAATCTTCATGCTCTCCTAATGTGTTTTTCTTTTTTGTCCTCCCCCAAACATCTCTCCCCCCTGTGCTGTCTCCTTGTATCTCTTATTTTCTGTCTGTCTTTACTCCTTTTTTTCACTCCAGCTGCTGTTTGCCACATTTTTTTCACTGTTTGTCCGACCACTAATCTGATTCTCATATATTCCTATTATACCCTCTTTGACAGCGTTGAGATTGAAATTACAAATGTTTAATTGGTTCCCCACCAAAATAGTTGTGGTAACATACTGAGCAATTTCAAACATGTTGTTCCAAAGTCTTTATTTATGTCTTGATCTCTTTGACAATACATTTCCTGTCAAAAAAAAGCACCATTATTTCTCAGACAACCCATCTACTGGGCAGATGCAAACAGCTGATATTAAGACAGCTCTTCAGGAAGCGTGGCCGTGCACGGACACGGTTGTCATTCATCGACCGGCGAGTTGACAGCATCACCAACCCACCGACAGCGATGAATGTGAACCGGGAACCAGCACTGGTACAGGACTATTCCATGTGGGGTTTCTCCCAGTAAGGGAACCAAGATAAGGAAGGAATGACAGATGGATACGTGGACATGTTGAGCTCCTAATGCAGGAAACAGCCAAAACAACTTACCAGTACATGCATTTACATATATATCATACATGGTGTTGAACAGCCAAACCTATTTTCCCCTTTACCCGCTTTATTTGGAGGCTGAAAGTGATACTGGTTGACTATCTATTCTGTCCCCCATCCTACTTCCTAAGTCGTTTCAACACATGAAAAAGATGTGGACCCACACCCTTTAAGTTGCATAATCTATGGTGGTGATACATCTAGTAAAAACAGGCATGAGCACAACAACAATATCACTTTTTTGTGTCAAGATAATTAAATAAAAGCTTGATTTTGAGATAATTTATCCCGGCAGCCACAGCCACTCTAGCTTTAAGACTGTCCTTCGTCATCATCATCACTGCATGAGTAGGCTGAACACAGGCACTGCCAGCGAGCTACAATGATAGAATTAGTCGTAATAAGCTAATTAAGTTAAAGAGGAAAACCTATGAACAAGAGACTTGTTAATAGGCAACCTGGAAGCTTGGTAAGGCAATATAAAGCTACTGTACACTTACACATGCTAAGTGCTAAGCTATAGGGAGCTGACGTCCTGCCAAACTTCCTTGCTAGCTTCTGTTTGCTCTGCATAGTTTCTTCATCAGTCTTTGTAAACACCTGAAACATGTTCCTGTTGATTTCTGTCTACATTTCAAGCTACATGTCTAAATGTAAGCTACTGTCCATTGCATCAGTCAGTAGATCTTGAGCACCTTGTCAATGTATAATTCTTTTGTTGGCATTCAACAACAAAACAAAATTTTTAACTTATCAAAAATAGGGAAATATTCTGTCATCACAACGAGGAAAGCTTTCTCATAATAAAAATGTCTTCTTGTTGGAATTAAGAAGTGGGTCTTAGCTTGTAGAACTTGATAGCTTTGTTACAGTAATGAGCCATTAAGATGTTTTGTGATAAAGAGAAAAGCATCCCTATAATGACAAAAGTGCTGCAAAAGAGTGAGAAGATTTTTGTTAATGGTAATATTGAAACTGCATGAATCAGTTTGAACTTGACCTTGAACGGTTATAAAAGGCAGATGACTAATGCTCATGTCTCATTTCTCAATTTGGAATTTATCTTCTTTTCAGCACCGAAGCTTTCCTTTAATGAACTTTTGTCACAGCAAACATTTTGACTTGTCATAGCAGGACAAGCGCAGGTGAACCTCATGACATTAACCAGTAGGTAAGTCAAGGAGATGAGTTGGCATAATACCAGACCTTGACCTGGTGCATCTAAATGGAATGCAGCCATTGTTAATGTTAGCAGTTATATCTGTTTGTCACATCAAAATGTCCTCTTATGTCATACCCAAGTGTTGCAGAGGGTGGAGGGTATATGGCGCATCCATGTATGCACACATGGCGGTGTGTGTTTCAGACTCACGTGAGCTCAAGCGTAAGGGTACACTCAACACTCGATGGTTTCTCTGAGTCACAAACTCACCGACAGCGTTGAATGTTCCCCAAGACTTGAAAAACTCGGGCTGACAGCGAGCTAACAAACAGCCTGTCCTCCAGCGCTACGAGGAGTGGACAGCCATGACAGGGCTGGCCCAGGAGGACGCTAAACAAGAAGAGACAAGAGCTCTGCAGGTGCACGCACACATTTTAACCAGTGATGTAGTGGACAGAAAAACTACTAAAACCACTTGGTGTATCTTTATTTCTTCATGGAGAAAATGATATTTTACAGTTTGTCAAGCTTACATTAAAACCAAATGAGAAAAAGTGTAAATTCATGACACTGAGACGATTATCGTTCGTACTGGTATCAGTGTTGATATAAATGCTTTATTATAAATGTAAAATAGCAATGGCTCTTCCCTGTGCATCATTTTATACTGTGCTCTGCTTTTGAATGCGATGGTGTCTGTTTGTGTCACCTTTTGTTTACCACTACATCACATGGTCATAGGTTGGAGGGACTTACCTGCACAACACAGCAGACATCATGACAGGGCAGGGCTCCACATACAGGTTCAGCTGAAACACAGTGTCACAGATATTTTGTCACTACAGGTAGAAATCAATTAAATGAACAGTTTATATACATCAGTCAATTACTGCTCAGCACAACAATGATATTGTGCATTGTGTTAATTGCAGTTCCATGTATTTTTCCAGCATGATCTTTTCTTCTGCATCATTACAATAAATATTGTCCAAATGCTCAACCTGTGCATTAGGCAAATGATACAAGTGCGTGTGGTCATTCAATAAAAGCTGAAACGCTGCTACAAGCTCATAGCGTAACTGCTGTTGGGTTGATTGTGTGATGATGGAAGAGGGGGGATGAGGGGTGAGAGGGGAGGGAGAAGGGGAGTCAAGGGTGAGTGGAGAGAATAGGAAGGGTGGGTGGGTGGTTGGGGATGGTGGGAGGGGTGGCTGTCTGGGTGAGAGGAGTGTTGATCGATTCCAGGCTTGGTATTTTCCAGACAGGCTGAATGGTAAAGGTCAAAGGTTAGCTGCTCTTGTTTCCTATGAAAGAGAGGCTGTGTGTGTGTGTGTGTGTGTGTGTGTGTGTGTGTGTGTGTGTGTGTGTGTGTGTGTGTGTGTGTGTGTGTGTGTCTATTCATGCTCATGTGTAATAGTAAATATGCCTGTTTGCCCGTCATCATGTTAAAACCATGTTTTTTCACATCTGCAGTCATGCAAAGCTGCTAGTGAAAGGATAAAAGTGTGTATGTGTATGTGCGTGTGTGTGTGTGCACATAGGTCTATGGTTTTACTGTGACTAAATCTGATATTTTGTGTTATTACACTGTTTACATTTTAGCCATCTTCCAGCATGCCTGTTTACAGAAGCTAAGCATTTTTTATTACTTTTCAAGATGAGAAATCATATTAAAAACAAAGAAAAATCAATCCTTCTAAAAATCTGAGTGATAATTGCCTCATAAATATACCATTTGCAGGTCAAATCTGTAATTTCAGGATTTGCTTGTGATTAAATAACTTAAGCGACATAATCAAAACTCTTTGGCATTTCCACCCCATTTTTCTTATCTTTTTCTGTCAATGGCATGTTCTACGCTGCCCTCGCCTCCAGTGGACACTGTTTATTAGTGCTGTGTTCCATAAACTTTCAACAGCATCTCCTACTGAATTCTTGGGAAGATGAGAAGTGCCTGAAAACATCTGTTTAAACCTGTTGGTTACTTGAAAAAAAATTCAGGTATTTTTCAGGATCTGAATTGCTGAACAGTTTGATCTCCAACAACAGCTACCACTGATTGTGCAGGCAGGTGGTTGAGTGTCTTGCTCAAGGGCACGTGGGGGAAAGCTAAAAATAGTACCAGCTGCTGCTCCTGGGATAAAATCTGACACATTTGCCCTCTGCTACCATGCGTTTGTGTGTGTGTGTCACTGTTTGGCCGTCTGTATCCAGCTCCACCCAAACTGTGGCTGCACACATAACTACATAGTGCTGACATGGTGATGACAGCACACACAAACAATGTCTCCTCAAACAAGAGATTGATCCTTATGAAACACACACATGGATATTTGTCTTCACAAATAGTCTGACTGCACACACACACACACACACACACACACACACACACACACACAGATCTAGACAGGTAGGAATGCTAATTGTGGCCACAGTGATGTCTTAACAGCCACGGCTCAGGTAACAGCAGCAGAAATATACATTTAACACTGCTGACCTCCACCTGCACACACACTCACACCAAGGACACACATGTATGCATCAATATACATACAGTCTCTCACACACAAGGTCGTCAAAGTTGCATCTATTGAATTTGCACTTGACTTCCTGTGTATGCCTGTGTGTGGATGCATGGTTGCGTGTGAATGCATGTGTGTCTGAATGCGAAGACAGATTGTGGCGGCCGGACTGCGAGGTAAATAAAAAGGGGGGGAAGGGAAAAGGAGGCACAGAGACATGGGGTGGGGGGGGGGCAAGTAAGTGAGTGAGTGGCGGTCTTCCTCCCTCCCACCCTCCTTCGCTCACTCTCCCACTCACTTGCTCCCCATCCCCCACCTGGGACTTGAACCCATGACCCCCCGGTGAATGAGTTCAAGGGAGGCACCGCCATTACTGGGGAAACTGCTGGTCTGTGAGTGTGTGTGTGTGTGTGTGTGTGTGTGTGTGTGTGTGTGTGTGTGAGTGAGTGAGTGAGTGAGAGTGTGTTTTAACGTGAACTGAGCTGAGTTCACCGGTGTGTGTGTGTGTGTGTGTGTGTGTGTGTGTGTGTGTGTGTGTGTGTGTGTGTGTGTGTGTGTGTAGATGTGTGTTTACAGACAGAATTCCTGCGTTTCTTAATAGTTGAGTTTTACAAAGGGAGTTCTGAATTAGAGGTTCGCTTACATCATGAATTCACATCAACATTTGTGTTAGGTATAGATATTTGTAGGGTAAGTCTCCAGGAAATTAATGTAAGTCAATGTAATGTCCTCCGAAGTAAGTAAAACACAACTGTGACCGTGTGTGTATGTGTGTGTGAGAGAGAGTGTGTTTTGAAGAGAACCAAGTTGAGCTCATCAGTGTCTGTGAGTGAGTGTGTTTTGGGGAATGTGTGTAAAGGTGTGTTTACAGACAAAATTCCTGTTTCAAATTTTTTTTTTTTTTTTTCCTATTTCTTAATTACAGGTATGCATTGCTCATCAAAAGCAATAAGAATGCATATAGATATTTGTGTATGTGTGATGTCAGAGGTAATGAGAATAGTGTAGTGATGCCCCCCCACCCCCACCCCCCCCTTTGCTGCTGGGTGTGTGACCGTGTCTGCATCTCGCTACCTGGCCCAGACTGGATCAATACTTTAATCTAATTGTCATTCACTTCCACTGGGACAGACAAACACACACATGCAACACACACAGCACATGCAACATGCATTTCTACACAACACATTTATAGATACATATACTCCTAAAAGACATATGCACACTTGTAAATTAAAAAAAAAAAAACATGCACATCCTTCACACACACACAAACAGCCAATCACATGAGGAATCATGAATGAAAATCCCCATTGTGTGAATGCACTCACTGCTATGTTAGCATGCAACCTTGGTGTCCTTTAGTACATCCACTTCCATGCTCAACTCTGCACTCTTTCCCTGCCTCTCTGGGCGTTCCTCCTTGGCATTGCATCATGCATGCACATCAGTGTCGGCAAACATCCGCTGACACACTGTCACATCGCATTCATGTCTGCCAGCAAGCAGCCTCTCCCACAAAGTGACAATGGAAAGTAGATGTCAAGGCTGCTTTGGGAGCTGAGCCCTGCCGCATGCACACCAGCCAACCTGGAAAAATGCAGGAAATAAAGGTGCAAACTGACTTACCCAACATCCTCTTCTGCAGGAGCAGTAGTGTCTCCGTCCCTCTTTCTCTGCATTCCACTATCTCTACACCTCCTTCTTTACCCCTCCCATTGAAAAGCCAAGCGACCACTCTCTCTCTCTTTTTCATCCTCTGCTCTTTGCATCTTTGACTCATCATCTCTTTCCCAAATCCCTGCTCTTCCTTACTTCCTTCCTTCTCCTTGTTTGCCTTCCTCCTCCTCCTCCTCCTCCTCCTCCTTGTGTGTCGTTTATCACACTCTTTCCCTGTCTTTCTTTCTTCTTCTCTTGAGGCTCTCCGGTGTCTTCTTCCTGCTGCTGTAAACTGCAGACTGTCTGGAGAGAGAGAGAGAGAGAGAGAGAGAGAGAGAGAGAGAGAGAGAGAGAGAGAGAGAGAGAGAGGAGCAATGGGAAGTGCAAACCAGGACACACACAGCCTCTGTCAGTTTGAATGAATATTGTGCACACTTGGCTTGTCTCTCCTCCCCCCTCTCTTTCTCTCTCCCTCCCTCCCTCTGTCTACCAGACACCCCTCCTCCACTCCTCTCCTGCTCTGCCCTCCTTCGCTATCTCCTCCTCCTCCTCCCTCGCTGCTGCCTTCAAACATGTTCACACTCTAAGACTGACTGACATTATAGAGCTGCACTTACTGACACCCCCCCAACATGCACACACAAACACGGCACACACACACTTCTCACTCTCCTGGACCCAGACAGTTAACCCTTTTGATGCAGCTGCACATCCTGTCTGTTTGTATTTATTTTCATCTTCTTAGTAGATGCTGGCTACAGGCGCTAGTCATTGTATTTATAGATTCCTGAATGAACTCATTTTTTTTATGTATAGTGTCCTATAATGTACAAACTGCTGAAGTTCATAATCTGTTGGATTGTGTTATTGTGTAAATTCAGATTTTCAAATTTTTAAATGTCAAATATCCAAAACCCACATGTACCAATATGAGGATTTATCACATGTGATTTCACATTTAAATGTGACATGTCTGAAAATTATGTCATGTACATTTATCACATGTGAACTGTGTTCAAGTGTCTTTTTATTAGAGATGAGATAATCCCATGACGTATCTGAAATAACATGCACCATGTTAGTTTATCACATGTGAACCACATCATATTATAAGTGAAGTTGTTATTTTCACATGTGATCTCTTACATTTTAGCTTTGGATCGTCTGATCATCTTTGATATGTTGACACGTGATGTCTTACATTTCATGTGTGAAAAATTTGAAAATCAAGAGCACCATGTGACTTTGTTACATTTTTTTCTTAAAACAACTATGTGTAGTAACCAGCACGTTCCAAAAATCCACTTAAATCCAGTTACTACTTACAAATGGCAGCATTTTGCTCTTCTTGTAGTCTCATTTACGTCGTTCCTTTACCTTTCTCCATCTTCGGCAACTTATCCCCCCACTCTCACCATCACCCTTCTCCCTCCTGCCTTAGTTACATATTGATTAGTCGCTCAGTGTGTGTGTCATTGTGTGCGTGTGTGTGTGCATACGAGCCTGATCCTGCTGTGGTCAATGAGGTCAACATGGTGGCCAGACAGACATCCCCACCCCCTTCGTTTTTTTTTTTCCCCCCACCTCCTCCATCACCTCCTGCTCTCCTTTCTCAGGGTTAGTGAGTGTAGACGAGGTAAAGGAAGCGTTGAGCGTTAACGTCAGCATCCTCCATGAACTGACCTAACAGCTCAGATGATAGCAGCTGACAGAAAATGAATGCACTGGCTTGCAATGTGTACCACAGCATCACATCATGAGCTGTTCATGCGGCAAGAAGGGAGATCTGACAGTTATAGCACTCAGATGAATATTAAAGGTGCCATGTTTTTGAGATATACATCCTGAATGCACAGTTCAACTGTCCAAATCCCCAAATTTCCTGCCAGGAAAGTCAACACAGTTAAGATTCGAGTTTCCAAACCATTATGTGAAAGGAAACTTAAAGATCAGAGTCGTCAAAAAAGAGGCATTTCAACATGTAGAGATGTTGCAGATTGTTCTCTGAAGACGTTGAGGTGATTTTGTCTTTGCTTTGAAAGAAAAAAAAAAAAAAAGAAGTGTGTTTTTCAAACACCACCTGACAGTGACCGCCCTCACTGACCCCTATGGCCGACAGACTTGCTGTCTGTGTGGAGGAGGGGGCAGGATGGATGGGAGCGCAGGGGTCGATAGAGGTCATAAGGCAAAGATGGAGGGAGATGCAGATGCAGAGGAAGCCCTGAAAGGATGCAACACAAGAGGAAGGCGACAGAGCAAAGCAGCGACACCGTCCAGTATATTCAGCTCTCTGTGGATTTTTATATACTTCATCATCAAAATGGCAAATACAGCTGCAAATATTATGTTTTATTCATATTGCAAGACATTAATTCTAAATGATGGTTTTATGTTGCACAGCAACAAAGAGCACAGCTGGGTCCATAATGCTTTTTGGCCATGACTGCAGCATGGCTCTATGGATGCTGAGTGATCCACCACTTTGGTCCCAACAGAAATATCTTAACCATATTTACTTCC
Organism: Chaetodon trifascialis; assembly: GCF_039877785.1. Lineage (NCBI taxonomy): Eukaryota > Metazoa > Chordata > Actinopteri > Chaetodontiformes > Chaetodontidae > Chaetodon > Chaetodon trifascialis. Next base: position 6,329,288 of record NC_092070.1, read on the forward strand.
CCTGAAATCCTGGACAGACACTCATGGTGTCCGGAGGATGAATCCTGCAGGCAGTCATGTTCCATGCAGGATAATTTGTAATCACTTTGGTAATGACTTCTCTTCCAGCGCCATCATCAGGTCTAAACTTCAATGTCCAATGACCAAAATGCCTGCAAACCTGAAGACATTCCAGCCTCAACTCTGCTCTACTAATTAGAAAATGTTAGCACGCTAACACACTAAAGCAGTTAACAGGATAAATATTATAAACTAAACTTCAGCATGTTAGCTTGCTTATGTTAGCATTCAGTTCAACTGCTGTGCCTCTGTACAGTCTCTCAGAGTGGCACAGAATACTTGTAGACTCTGAGTGTTTTTCCGAACTGACACCAGCTCGTACCGTCCATCTGCACGTGCCAAGCTGTGCTTTAACATGTCATCGAGCGTTTCAGATAGGTTGGTTTACAGCAGCTGTTACAAAGTGAGACCTGTGTAGCTCGTGTGGATGGTCTGAAAAATCTGCCTGATGGAGAATAATAAGCAGAAACATAGTCTGGTATATGACCTGCGACAAAGGTCCCAGGCTGGAGTCAAACCAGGGATGTTGCAGTTATATAGTATGTATCAAAACTATAAGGCTGCAAGTAGCAATTATTTAATTATCCTTTAATCTGCAGATTATTTTCATGATTAATTCATTTCATTTGGTCTATACAATGTCATAAATTTGTGAAAATGCCTGTCACAAAAGCTCTTAAGTCTAAGTCCAAGTCCAAGGTGATTTTATCAAACTGCTTGTTTTGTCCAACAAACCCTCCAAAATCCATTGAATCAATTTATCATTACAGAAGACAAAGACCAGCAAATTCTCCCAAACAGTGACGTCTCTCCAACTCCACTATTTCTAAAAAAGCTTTCATATTACAAAATGTGATATTCTGATTCAAAGTTCAGATTTGTTTCAAGTCTATCTCACTGCAACACAAACCTGGCAGTTTGAGCCTTGGGTCTATCATGTACTGTATGCTCTGATGAAGGTCTGATAGATGCGGCACAGATCTAAGTGTCTTATATGAGTTCGGACCTGTTGATGTTTCCAGCTCACAGAGATTTATCTGGGTGGAGCTGTGGTCATCCTGCATTATCAGACAGAAGAAGGTTTTCTGGAGCCTTGTGTGTCAGACTAGCGCACCTTTGGATGGAGCCATGCTACCTGTTTCCTTCTCTTTCCAGTCTTTGTGGTAAAATAGGTTAATTTCCTGCTCACTTAAGCTTCATATTAATCATACAAACATGAGCATGGTATTGATCTTCTCATCTAAGCCTTCCTAGAAAGGGAATAAGCATATTTCCCAAATGTCAAACTATAAAGCTCTCTGAAAAGTGGAGATTTGAATATCAATTCAATGACAGTTGGACAAACTCCATCTGCTGAATATTGGGTAATACAACCAAAAGCTCCAAACAGCCATTGAATGGATAATTAATTTGTCAAATGATCAGCTTCATCGTCAGATAGCAAAACTCTCTTCACCCATCCTGAAACTGTGGTTATTAATGAACGTCCAGCACAATGAAGGTGCTGGTGCTGAGCTCGTAAATTGCTTTGCAATAGAGCGCCATCTGGTGGCTGTATACCAAAACACCAGCAGTACTTTGGCAGAGTGGACACCAGCGACTATTGAACACCGCAGGCTGGCCTCTGACCTATGACTTCCTCCAGGTGACATCTGATAGCCACTGCCAGCAAGTCAATGCAGTGACATCATGACTCACCTTTGACCCCATTATGGTTTAATGTCCGAGGGGTCGGTGTCACTGTGAGACTCCCTCTCAGAACGGCCAGTTTATGAATTTACAATGAGGTTAAAGTGGATCGCTGTGACAGTGAAGGCAGCAGTGGTGTGTGTGTCTCTGCTGTGCGCTGTAATGACCTACAAGCTTACACACTTAACCTATAATGTAAAAGGTAAATCCAGCCTATGAATACTATCAGTACTGCATACAAAGTCATTAAGTCCATTTACTCTAGTACTTTACTCCAGTATTCCCATTGTATGTTACTCTACGCCTCTGTTCAACTCAATTTTATATTTCTATATAATAATACTATTTAAATATATATACCTTCATAGAGTAAGGTAACAATAATAATTATAAATTAGTCACTGGGGATATTTTACAACAGAACAAGTACTTTAAGTACAATCTGATTATATTTCTTTATTTTTGTTAGAGCAGATTTTTGAATTGACGGCCTTTTCGTGTATTGGAGTATTTTTACATTGTTGTATTACTTTTACTTTAGTAAATTTTAAGCAAACTTCTTCTTCCACCACATGTTTTGATCATATTTGGAATACGTTTATACGGAAAAAAAAAAAGCTCTTCATACATGCACATTATGCAAATATCCAGGCTGGTGATAGTGCAGGTTTGGCAATTTTTTTTTTACATTTTTATCATTCTAGTTAGTTGGAACGATGCATGTTTACACAGTTTTTGCCTCTCATGGCCTCAGTGGGAAGAGTTAATGGACTGAACTTGCAGTCAGTGTTAGATTTTGTAGCACACTGTCGCCATCCAGGTGTGTGTTTGACTTCTCAAAATCTCAGCCTGAGCAGTGCTTAGCTCCTGACTGCCTTTTATTGGTGACACAAGACAGGAGCGACAATAAAATGCACCCTGTAAAAACATGATGATAAATAATGTAATTTTTATTTAGATGCTGAAACAAAAGTCATTTTTGGTTTCTATCTCACTACTTCAGGATAAGGCCTTATCCGGGTTTATGAAAGCAGGATATGGTGTTTATATGCCCAAACACAAAACTGGCATCCTCCAAAAACCCAATTATAACTAAAATACTAACTCAGGCAAACACACTCAGTGTGAAATGTTGATGTTAATGATGATGACTGCAGCTACAAATGGAGTTCACTGTAATTGCATAAAGCCTTTTAGTTAGTTATCATATTTTCACACTGACAGGTGCAGAAAACAGAGCAAAAGGCAGAAATGTGGGAAGACACTAAATTAAATAGAGGAGAGTAAGGCTGTTTAAAGGAAAATGGGAAAAGAGAAAAATATGTAACTCATGTCTACATCCTAACATTCCTAAAAAAGCCAAAGGCCTGTATAAATATCGTACGAGAGTTGTGAGATGAGTAAGATAAATAAACAGTGAGACATCTGGATATAACTGACAGATTTATTGACATGTGTTTCACGGTATAAATGATTCGCAATATCATCTGTGAAAGAAAATGCAGGCTGGAATAAATTAGAACTTATTTTGTAGAGCTGCTTTTACTTTGACAAGATGAAGCTGTTTCCTCAAGCAGTTTGGACAGTCCGTCACTTGCAACTGTAAGCTAAAAGCGGTTCGCTGAATCCAACGCTGCATGAAAAACGGTACACTTTGTATCCAGCATGTTTTTACCCTGCAGTGTGAAATGTCTTCACCGCTCAGCCCTCAGGCTTGAGTCTGTTCCTGCTTCAGTGCTTTGATTGGGCTCTCTTCACTGACACTCTCCTGTTTTCGGTCCACCACATTTGTGTCTTTCTCCTCATCCTCCACAGTCAGTGCTAACCAGGACTCTTTATGCAACCTCTCACTCCTTTCCACCTCCTGAACACTGGGTGGCGATGTTACCTGCATGTGTACTGGCAGGTGCTTGAACTCTTCCTCATTCACATCATAGTCCTTCATCTTTGAGTCCAGGATCCACCAACGGCCAACAAAACCCACATCTAGCACCCGCTGAGGGAGCTCCCTCCAGGGCACTGACAGATTGGAGCACTGGGCTTCGTACAGTGTGGCATCTGGGTCATAGTCTGCACAGTAAACTAGAGAGAGAAGACCCAGGCCGACGTGGCGGAGCCGGCCCTCGTTACGTAGCTTCACTAGACTCTGCACATGGCCGTCAGAGGTGGCATTGCGGATCCACGGTGACAGAAGGCCCAGCTGGCTGGAGCACTCCAGCAGGACGGCTTCAAAGGATGACTGGTCAGGTTTTGTGTGGAAACAGGCCCAGGTCCCACCCAGCAGAGTCATGTACACAGAGGCTTTGACTGGCCGCTCCCACGCACCAACCACCATCTCCCGACATGCCTCTTTGTAGTCAGAAAACAGGCTTCGACACCAGACACCTGTAGACAGAGGGAAGGATGCGGCACAAGAAATCAACTCAAATCATCTCAACATGAAGTCACTGTAGGATCACAAGCTGTCACATAAATGCCAAAGCTAATAAAAAAAAAATCTTTCCACTTTACATCATTATTAAACAGCAGGTCATCTCTGTAAACCACTACATCTGTCATGTCACCTGTTTTCCTCTTCAGTCCGAATGGATCACAGTAGCAGGCTGACATTACCTTGTCACATGGCTGAGTTTGCTACCTGACAGTTACTGCATGTAAATATTTGTTTATATTGTGAGTAAACAAATATTTTGCAAGTTCAGATTAGTAACAACTCATCTCTGTGTTAGAACTAGTTTGTGCCTTCTTACTCAGTGATGTGAAACGTCCCCTTAGTAAACAATTAACTGTAACTAGGATGAGTTTACACTTAGAAACAACTGGTGCAACTGGCTCCAGGTCTGATTCAATGCTTAAAATCTGCAACCTGAAACCAACTGTTTCAAGATGCAAGATCTTGCATGAGGTAAGATCGAGTGTCAAATAACAGTTCCTGTAAGTCAGTATCAGCTGCTGTGGTTTTTCAGTGGTACAGCCATGATAAAAGTTTCTGTCAAGCTACCAATCTGCAGTTATAACAACACTACAGCAAACCTATTATAGTTAGCATGGGCAATCACCATTTACATCTGACGTTAGCTAATGTCAGCTGATAACAATGATAAAGTAACGTTAGACACTGTAGTCAGAAATAAGTGAGGACATCTCTCTTATCATGTTTGCCCCCTACAGTGAATTGAATTAAACTGAACAATTGCTAAAGTAATGTTTATCAACATTTATATCAAATCATTTTCAGTGGTAACCCTGTAACCTTAACTGTTCCACGAAGTAACTCTAGCTGATGTGCCTGATTCGTGTGGTCGGTTTCTCACCCGCTTTGCTCTTTTTCAGTCTTTCCCATCGACTGGTTGAGGCCGGAGCTGCTGCTGTTTCTGCCGCCGCACAGAACATCCTCCTCACGACACGCAACGAAGCCATTTTAACAGATTTTATGCACTTGTACGGTCACCTTCACGCAGAAGAAACATCCTACTGGTCAAGAAGACGCTCACATGGAGCCAAGATGGCGCCCAGAAGGTGAATCGCTTTTACTCTTCCGATAGAAAGCTCTACCTTGCGAGCGTTCCGTTTGCTGTCACTAATCTTTGCAGTGTAATAGTTACAAAATGTAAATACATATTTTTGCTGTAATTATGATTTAAATACTAAATACAATGTGTTGCAACGTGTTTCATAACTGTACATAACACAGTACGTTATTTATTAATGAACAAACCACCTTTTAAAAGAAGATTGGTCACGTGACAGCTTTGTTTACGTGGTGACGTGTACCGGAAGACATATCAACGAGACAGCCTGACAGCAGTTTCGCTGGCTATGAGAGACAGGCGTTAGCAGTGTATTATCATTTTCTATGATTTTTTCAAACTTACATAGGCTGTGTCGTCATATGATTACATTACTTACATTCACACCTTCAAACAAATGACAAACGAGCGCTAGTGTTCATTTAGTCTAGTTAGTATTAGCTGTCACAGCTCTCTGGCCACTGTCACGCCATCATCATCGGGGACATCCTGCTTCGGACAGGTCGGTGTTAAACCGTGCTTTTCTGGTTACGACACAAGTGGACTGCAGAGTTACGGCAGAAGTGTGACTTGTCTTGATGCCATTGAGAATAACGTGAATTTCTTTATATTTAAATGTGTACATAAAAGAGCTCATTGATGAGTTAGCTTGCTGCTTGCTAAACTAACAGATGTTTAATGACAGATGAGTTGACTAATAAACTGTTCCTGGCCTGCAGGCAGCTGGAGTGTGTGAACATATCTTACCTCAGGGATCAACTTCTCCCAGGTGTTGCATGAGGTTGCTGTTTGGTTGCTGGAGTAATGGCCAGTCCAAATGATCTACAGTTTCAAGGTAAAGACCATGTCATTCAAATCCATGCGTGTGTTCGTTTTCTCTTCCCACCCTCTGTTTTACTCCGTCAGCTGTCTGGCTTTGCTTCTTTCATTCCCTCATCAAATCCTATATTTCACTCCCTAACTCATGGATACATGTTGAAGCTGCACCAGGGAAGGTTTTTAAAGCTAACATTTTTCAGTGTCACATGGCATCTATACTATTCACTGAGATTGGTGGTTATCCAGCTATTTGCATGGCTAACCCTCTCCAGAGCACAGGGTCAGATCTAAACCTGCCAACAGCCCAAAGACTGACCAATCAGATCACATGAAATGCAGTCATTGTTCCTACAGGATCACAAGTGCTGGGCTTATAGAGCCCATAGAGAGGCAGACTAAGTGGAACTGGCTTCATGACACAGGTCCCTGGAGCAGAACTGTTGTTTCTGTTCCTAACTCTAGTTTTTCTTGATGTCTGTAGAGTTTGAGGAAGCAGCAGAGCTGTTGTCTGCAGACCCAGGAGCCTCCACACTCAGTATGTCTGTCTCAAACACCACCACTGCAGCAGCAGCAGGTGGAGGAGGAGGAGGAGGAGGAGCAGGAGAGGATGTGAAACTAGACCTTTCAGAGGATGAGGAGGGTCAGCAGGAGAGCTCAGAGGTGTGTAAACTGTCTGTGTGTCACCATGACACAGGTTAAGATGCTTTGAGTGGACAGCAGCTGAAAGATGTCTGTGCTTCCAGCTGTTAGGAGGACAGAAGGCAACAGGTGGCTTCTGGACCTTTGAGTACTATCAGTCTTTCTTCAATGTGGACACAGTGCAGGTATGAGACACTCCCTCTCAACAAATATACTCTTTACATGGCTGCAGCTGTAATTCAACAATGGATGCAAGTGTTTTGTTTGTTGTTCAGAGCTCAGTGAAACAATGTCATATTTTGCTTGACACTTCATCATGTGATGCAGGTTCTGGACAGAGTTAAGGGGTCACTGATGCCATTACCTGGAAGAAACTTTATCAAACACCACCTTAGGACTAACCCAGATCTATATGGTAAGCCAGTGAAGAGGTGTTAAATGTTACACTGCCTCTTTTTTATCCTCCATTTTCTCTTTATTTAAAGAGCCTATGTGTAGACATTTAATATGATTTTAACACAGATCACACACCCATCTGCTGTTGTGTTTGCGATGCAAGGCAAGGCCTGTCTGTCTGATTAAGTCACGCGTTGAACTGTCAGCATAGTGTAGATGACAGATTTTGCCTCTTTTGTACATATTCTAAAACGTATTTTGCCACGCAGCTGAAATGCAAGCTGGCATTTTAGCATAAAAAGCAAGCTGAAAAGTTGATCAAGTATTAATGTAACAGCATTTCAAGGTCTTACTTCAGTATTTAGTTGCGTTCAGTTGTGTGGCAGCGTTAATAAGAAGAGGGCATCTTTGATTTAGTAGACACAGTATTCATTAAAGGTGTACAAACATGCTAAAGATCCCAGGTTCTAACAGGTATTTTTCCAGGGAAATGGGTGTAGATTTTGGTGAATTGGTGTGATCATTACTCTGATCAAGGCTGGAGTGAGATTGTAAGGTTAGATTTATATTGGGAATAGTAGGAATTTGGTGCTTAAGGTTAGTTTGGTACGAGGTCAAATTAGGAAATGAAAGCAGTCTCTGAAACTCTTCCTGTGTGTGTGTGTGTGTGTGTGTGTGTGTGTGTGTGTGTGTGTGTGTGTGTGTGTGTGTGTGTGTGTGTGTGTGTGTGTGTGTGTGTGTGTGTGTGTGTAGGTCCATTCTGGATCTGTGTGACACTGGTGTTCTCAGTAGCCATCAGTGGGAACTTGTCCACCTTCCTCAGTGAGATGGGAAACCCTGCCTACCACTACAGACCACAGTTCCACAGAGGTCAGTCCTCCTCAGGGTCTTTGATGAACCAGAAAGAGCTTGTCTGAGTTTTACCAAGTCATGCTGAGTCAGCTCTGTTTCTCCATTCTGCTTTTAACCAACAGTGACGATAGCTGCTGTAGTGATCTTCACATATGCCTGGCTGGTGCCCATTGGTTTGTGGGGTTTCCTGACCTGGCGACAAGGGGCAGAGAGGCAGATTGGTGGCTATTCCTTCCTGGAGACTGTGTGTGTCTACGGCTACTCCCTCTTCATCTATATCCCCACCTCGGTGAGTCCATCGCTCTCTCCTGAGTTTTACTAATGGATATCAGGGTCACAAAATGCTGGCTTTATGCAGACCAATTATCCCAGTGGACAGTCTCATACGTTTTAGTTTACGCTTCAGTGCAAAGATTTCTATCTATGGGTGTTTTGTTTCAGTAAAGAGCCTAGCTAATAACCAGGAAAACTGAGAAAGAACTCCATCTGTACATATACAATGGACAGCCCCAGAAAACACTTATTACATGGATCTTACAGGTAACTCAGTGATTGGACAGTTGTGGTGATGTCATCCTGCATCATCACAGCTACATCGATGCACATGGGAGAATCAGTTTCTGGTGATTAACAGCAACTCAGGCTGCACTTCAATGGACCTGATGTGTTTGTTTATTTTCTCTGGAGTCTCAAAGAGCTGACAAGAAATTGAATATGAGGATCATCAGTCAAGGCTGCCATCGGACTTGTGACCTGTTGACAGGATCCTACCAATTACAAAACAAGTTCAGTTATCACTCTTTGTAGTCTGAAGTTCTCATCTATGAAGCTATACTCGCTAAAGCTTCCCAGCCTAGAGCCTAGAAAAGCTATTTTTATTTTCATGACATGATCCCAATGTAATGTCACTGGGCCGAGTGTGAATGTGCGGGTGTCCCCAGTGGGAGAAACACTAATGAGCAACACAGCACCAAACCTGGAAGCTAGAAAACCTGTGGCTGGTGCTCAGCAAGCCTGGTTTGATTGACAGCTTTCACGTCTGCCTAAACGAACCAGATTAACCAGACAAAAGCAACAGAGTTCATTAATCAAACGCGTTGAGACCCAGACATGAGTAATCCACATGCAGCCCTGTTCTCTCCAGGTTTTGTGGATCATCCCGTTTGAGTGGTTGCGGTGGACACTGATCCTGGTTGCCATGGTGATCTCTGGCTCGGTCCTGGTCCTCACCTTCTGGCCCGTCGTCCGTGATGACACCAAGGTGATGGCAGTGGCTACAGTTGCGAGCATAGTGGTCCTGCACACACTGCTGGCTGTCGGCTGTAAGGTCAGTGAGCTGAATGTGGATGTAGCCTGATGTCAGTCAAATTTAACTTTGACAGAATATTTAACTTTGCTTCTCTTTTCTTTCAGATGTACTTCTTCCAGACTGCAATCCATGTACCGACACCAACCCCTACAACCCCCCCGATTCAAATAACACTGGCCACCCAGTCCCACTGACCAATAGGAGTGTTAGCAGGGAGAGGGGGCGTGACGGATGTCTCTGTTGCAGATATAAAACTATGTATAGAGTCTTGTTGAGGCAATGTTGATTATTGCCATTGTGATTCGTTCAGTGCTCCCCCAGATGAAGTGCTGGGATTGGGTGCGTGTGGTTGTTTGTCTAAGTTATCCTGAGGTGTTTCTACTGTGACTGTAGCACTTTCTTCACTGCAATAATCGTACATTTCTACTGTGATGCTTCAGGATGTGGTGCATCTGATTAGTCTAGCATGGCTTCCTTAACACCGCGGTACCCCTCATTTCATCAGCAAGACTTTAAAGAAGACATTAAGAATCAAGAGGAAAAACAGTAAGACTTCTTAACCAAATACAGTTAGAAAACCATGCTGCTACTCAATCATTCCTTCTCACAAGATATCCGGTGGTCAGCAGCAGAGTTCTTCAGCTTAGAGAGGCTGTGACATCACGTCAGGATCAGTAACTGATGATGCAATGCAGCAAAAGGTGCTCATCCATCAAAGTGCTAATAAAGCATACACTTTGCTTTTTGCTGCATTCTCATCATATAGTTCATTTCATAATTACAGCCCAACAAGTTGGACAAACCACTCACATCACCCTCTTGAGTTGTAATTCCCAGTTGTAGATGTTGCGACAGTAATGTGATGAGAGGAACCGCAGAAGTCAACAAACACAACTGGCGAAATGGCTTCAAAGCCACCATCACTGATGGTCGATTTAACCAGCTTAAACAGATCTTTACCTAGTTTGTATATGGTTTCCTGTGTCTATGAATTTTTAATTTAAGAAAGTCAGGCTGTTTAACTTATGTTAGTACAAAGCTCGCAGTAATGCGTGAACTCTCTTTAGGTTTTTTTTCCCATTGTGTGAACATTGTATGAATGTAGCATTTTCCTGCTGTGACATGCTAAAATGTATTGGACCAATTGGCATTGAATTTGCTGCAAAAAGTCACAATGCCCTAAAGGGGAGTGCTTGAATTCTGGTCAAGCACAGCCATTGTGTTGAAATTTCATTTGTTTATGCCCAAATACCTGCAACAGTAATATTCCCATCAGCCTCAGCTGTACTTTGTGTTTAGTGCTAGTTAGCGAATGTTAGCATGCTAAACTAAGATGACAAACATGGTCAACATTATACCTGCTAAACAGCATGTTAGCATTGTCATTTTTATTTTTTTAGCATGGTAACATTAGCATTAGCTCAGCTGCCTTAGCACAGCCTCGTAGAGCTGCTGGGTGCAGCTGCGAAGCTGTAGACTCTCAGTCTTGTTGCTCGATGAATGACATGCTGATTAATAATTTTCTGACTCATCATTTCAGCACTAAGTGAAACTTCATCAGAAGTGCACATCAGCCACATTTGAATGCTGTAAAGCAGGGTTGCTCTCTCCCTTCACCTTTCAGCAAATCATGCAACATTTCAAGAGTTCCCAGATGTTTTGTTCACTGCTCAAAACGTTAGATTCTGTGAGTTTGTTCCCATGAAGCAGCTCGCTCCAGTCGCAGATGTGGGATAGGAAGCCATTCCAGATGGCAATGCAGGATTATGAATGTGTTCCAATGAGCTCAGACTGGAACGGGACCCCTGCTGATGCACCACACCACCTCTCCTCCCCATGAGAAACATGAAGAGCTCAGCCTCTGAGCCCTCACTGACAAAATGACTTCATTTAATTGCATTTCTGATTTTCTTGAAAGTTGAAGAGTAGGTTTATGTCTGCAGAGCTATTTATTCCCTACTGTGATGCTGTTTTTTTATTAATAAACTCAAAGTCCTCTTTCTTATTGTTTGTCTGCAATTACTAACATCCAGGATTTCATCAGTTTTGAAGAGCTGCAATCACAGTTATCAGCAATGAGTGTGTGCCAGAGCTCTATGTATTTCCAGTGTGATGTCAAGCACTGTAATTATATTACAGCCAAGAAGTACGTCCAGCTGCAGAGGAATAAATATTCAGGGTCTCTATCATCACCATTCAGAGACCATCTTTCAGCCTGTCACTACAAAGCTGCAGTTTTTGTTCTTTCATTACTCTCAACCGGACTCTAGTCAGTCTGAGGCCTTCTGGAAATGAATGAGCTGAACTCTGCGTTTGTCCATCCTGGCTTTCACTGCCTGTTTTCTCTTTGTAACGCATGACGGCCACACAAGAGGAGGCTTTTGCTGCCTCTATCAGCCTTGTGAACATCATCCTACTACTCTGAGTCAGAGAGGAGCCTTCCCACTTTAAGAGAAAAAATAACTCCGCTCATGAGACAGCTATGACTGAGGGCAATAGCTGTACTCTCAAATGAAACAGCCTGGTCCAGCAATGATGGCACTGTGGAGGAAGGCTTATTTGGTGCTTTGTGCTTTATCGAAGGGCTGTAGAGTCAAATCAGACTTAGCAAAGCCACAAAAATTAGGTTAAATTTTGAGTCTTGACCTGGAACAATGCAACATATAATGAGGGCTCACAAATTTCTTACTAGAGGGGAGGCACATTGAATCTGCCATTCTCAGGTGCATTTTGGGCAGTCAGCACTGGACTGAAAGAAATACAGTCCATATTTCATTCAGATGACCTGTTAACATGCTAGGTAGGTGGCACGGTGGAACAAGTGGTAACACTGTCACCTCACAGCTAGAAGGTCCCGGTTCGAATCCGGCTGTGGGCGCTGGTGGCGTGTCCTCCACCATGTCTTCAGTGCCTGCTGCTCGAGGAAAGGGGCCTTTCTGTGTGGAGTTTGCATGTTCTCCCCGTGCTCACCTGGGGTTTCCTCCTTAAAAAACCCCAAGAAGATCACCTCCTGACCAATTCCTCTTCTTCTTCTTCTTCTTCTTCTTCTTCTTCTTCTTCTTCTTCTTCTTCTTCTTCTTCTTCTTCTATGCTAGCAGCTCAGTGAGGCTGCACATAGGCACAGCTACGCTTTGAAATAAATGTAAACATCAGCATGCTAACACGCAGGTAGGCTATATTGTCGACCATGTTCACCACAAGTTCATCATGTTAGCATACTAACATTTGCTAAATATCACTCTAAACAAAGTACAGCCTGAAGTTATTTAGTCAGAAATCAAAGTATTGAGCTCCCAAACAACTCCAGATAGTCCACACACAGTACTGATAGCTTCCAGGAAATTTACTCGGATAAAATACATTTGCTAAGAGCTCTGTGTGGCACGCCTCATCTGGCTTTCGCCTTTAATTATTTTCAGCAGGACAGATGCTACTGAAAAATCAGAGAAATATTATAGGAATATGATCCTCTCACTTATCTGTGAAAACATGCTGCTACTTATCACTTTGATCATGAAGGCGACTCTATTCTGCAGAGCAACAGGTTCACAGTATGGTATAGAAGTGAGTATGTATAATATATAGTTTAGAGAATATTATAGATCCAAGAGGAAACCGACAGAAGAGCAGGACTGAGAGAAAAATGCGCAATAACAAACTTCAGCACCACAGACAGCACCACAGAGTTATCAATGCACGGCTCAGTTAGGCTACTGATGTTTCAGAGCGGCGGTCGAGGACACAGATTTGAACTGTACAAACAGTCAGATAAAGGACCAGTGATTCAGATCCTTACATGAGCTTAGCTGTATGATTAATATTGACTGCAACACAGCTCCTGTCAGTGGGCACAGATTCACCAGGTCAAGTTCAATCTCTTTGCTCGGTGGTTACATGACATCATTCCAAACAGCTGTTTGGAAAAAATAAATCACCCAGAAAAAGCATAGCTACTCCTACATATCAGTCACCTACAACATGCATCAACAAATATAACAACATAACAAGTTACAGAAGTAATTTAGTAGTTGGCATTGCATAGTACCAATTAATTAAAACATGCTGTTCTAGCAAAACTTGTTTTAGCATGCATAACAACAAAAAATGCGTTTAACATCTAATGGTAAGAACAAATAAAAAGCAGCTCACAGCGTTCAGTGAGGTGGATGAAGGCGCTGCTAATACTAACCAAACATTTCCGTTTGCTGCTGCTTCACATTAAAAGGGTTCAACTGTTGAAACACTGCGCGGCTTTTATTGTGAAGCAGTTCCAAAACACTGACAGCTGTCCTTTTTCTGACACCGCGTCAGCTCCAAATGCAGTGAGGAGTGGACCAGGAAGGGACAGCTGCTCCTTTTTGTATTATGTTTCTGACAAAGTAGCTGCTGTGCCCCACAGGGCAGCTGCGTCTCTTTAAAGTGGCCTGATGGCACTCTGCCCCTCTACAGAGTCTGTCTTGCCAAAACGGACGCATCACAAATCTGTTTTCAGTTTTTGTAATTTTTTCTAATCTCTGCCCTTTTCTTAGTGAAATATTGGATCATTCTTTGGACCTTTATTTATGAAACCATGTGAGAAGTTTAGAGGGAAATGTCTCTTTGGTGGAACTTATATTGCTAATAAACATCTGACAAACTAGATAGTATTTGGACACATCAACAATAAATACATTGGTGAAATAATGATTAGTCAGCTTCTGAAGATCTGTGTGTGTGCTGCCCTTAAACTATGATGATATTCATGGAAGTCTGAGATGTGTGTGCGTGTGTGTGTGTGTGTGTGTGCTTGATGTTGTGAGAAGGGAAGTGTAGGCCATGACAATGTGAGACCTGAGCTATAACAACCCAGTTTGCAGCATGGTGGTTGAAAAAAAACCCAATGCATAGCTGAATTATGTACATTTTCAGTTTTTAAGCAAGAAAGCAGTCAAAACCTTTTAACACATGCCTATCTTAACCCGTCACCTCTGGCTAGCTAACATGACACATGTAATTCCAGAAAGCAGCTGGTAGCAGTGATAATGCCAACAAGACTTCACACAGAAGCCCTGTCCTCTCATAAGCATTAAGAAAATATCTTCAGCATATGCTGCTTCAAATCCCTCCTGCTTGCCTGTTGGACAAGTTCAGAGCAAAGACATATGAATAATGTCAGCATGCATGAAAGTCCTGCAGCTCCCTCAGAATATACCAGACATACAGACTGTACATGTGTTAGTGGAACATCCTCTATTACAGGATTGCAGCGTAAGCAGGGAAAACTTCACTGAAACTGTGTCAGTGCAGGATTTAATATGTGTTCTTTAGTCTTTTAGAGATGAGCTGCACACCTGCTTGATATTTACTCTCTGAAAAGTTCTAACATGATGCATTTTCCATTTAGCATGGATCAATAGCTCTATCAGCAGTCACCAAGTCACACACTGAAACTCTGGACATGTTGATCACCAAAGTGTTGATCATTTGATAAGGGATCTGTAGGCCTCAGCATGAGCGGCCTGCTGAGACACAGGGTGAGTGAGGGCAGCGCTCCACAGGAAGTGAAGCCTCAGCAGGCTCATTCATCGACAGAGGAGAGAAAACGAGGAGAAACGGGCGATCCAGTGCTGGTTGTGGATCACCCAATCTGCACCTCTCTCCCTCACCTGAGGGCCCTCCAGGAGAGCAGGAACACCACCAAGGAAACAATAAGAGGAGAAATCTAATGTTTATTAAATCAGCATAAAACCATGAGGCTATGATTCACTGTGTGTGCAGTCAGTCAGTGCATACCCAGGATATTGATTTACTATATGGTTGTTGTGCAGTGATAAATTAGAAATATTCATAGATTCAAGATGAATGCTTAAGTAATGTTTGAATTATTGATTTCTGATCAAAGTAGGAGTTGATTCATTTTTTGACCCTGTTTGAGTCTTGTACGAGTTGATCACATCATCTGATGATTCATCTCGTCCACTTCATGCTGACTAGTTACCTAATGTACGATGTCCATATTGGGGAGTAATAGAGATGTAAAAACTGTTAGAAAAGCAGAGAGAGATCATTGGTTGCTGGGGGACCCTGTGCCACTCTGAACAAAGAAATCCTCACAGAGATTGAAAAAAGCTTTGAAGCACTGCAATCCAGCCGAGGCCTCATTACCCACAAGCCCGACCCGCCCGAGGGAGCAGCTGCTGGCAGAATCAGGCCTGACTTCCCCTCAGGGGGCTCAGACAGGGGCTTCAGTTGTTGCTTGTCTACCAATTCAAACCTCTGAGAGAAATGCTGTTGCAGACTCTGGACATGTTGGGACCTTTAGCAATTTTCCTTTCATCCAGCCTTTTTTTTTTTTTTACATCCAAGGAGGTTGGAAGAGGAACTACAATAGTTGCAGTAAGGTAGGACTATTATATTAGTCATAAACACTTTGTGTGAGGGCTGAGCACGGCTCCTGCACCGAGCGCCTACTGCTGCGCTCTGAGCAAACCTGGTTTCCTTCTCGAGCGGTGATGGAGCAGAGAGCTGGGGAGGAGGCGTCCCTCTGCAGTGGCTGGTAGATGCTCAGTCCAGGCCTCCAGCAGCAGAGAAGAGGCAGCTCCAGAGCCCCAGAGGCCAGGCTTCAACAGAAAGTCAGCTTTTAATGAGGAGTGAAGGAGCCATACAGATCTGAAGCTTTTAACAACCCAATGCCTACTCGTGCCATTAATTCAGTGATGTTTAAAGATCAAAATGAACCACCCAGTAGTGATTACAGCTGAATGAATGGCTTGTTGACGGGGTTAATATTTGGGCCATAGTTTAGGTCAAACAGCACTGAACTGATAACTGGTATATATTTAGCTAACATCTGTCCCTTGATTTAGATTTCAAGTGTATCTCATCCAGCTTTAATACTGCAGGCAAAGATGCAAAAAAGCATAAAGAACAGCAACCGTCCCATTTCTCCCCTTGTTCCTGAGTGTATGAGCTCAGTTATCACTGTCGGTCATTAGTCATATTAAAACTAGCCAGCCTTTGTCCAGATGCTTGTTTGTGAAGGCCATTCATGCTTCTCTCAGGGGAGTCGTGGTAGTTTTTGGCCAAGTTATAGTTGCAAATACATATCGCAAGCTTTTTGTGAGTGTATACAGATCTGTGCATGCCACTGTGCATATAAGGCTGTCAGACAAAGTAATACATAAATGAACCTCATCCCTAGCAGTGAATAAAGTGAGGATGTTGGTGGATAACATGGAAAGTGAATCAGGTTAAAAATGAAATGCTGTCCAAAGGAAAAGATATCCTGAACTGTGTTTTGAGTCATCTGTGGAGCTAATTCCATGATTTTGGAAGCACCTTCTTCAGCTCTATCCGATCAGAGTGACTCATCACCAAACACACTGTCACTTTAACCAGCCAGCAGCAGAGTCGGCTGGAGGCAGCTGCCAATCACCATTAAAAACACATTAAGATTAAACATTACCGTGAGGATTTTAGGGACGCGCTAAACCGAGCACCAAAAACTGTGAAACACTGAAAACTGCCAGTGAATGTTCAATATGTCAGATCTGTAATCCTGCTGACTGATTTTGCCTGCCTCAAACATCAGTCCCAACCAGAATTGCAATGAGTCAGGAGTACAGCAATCGAGTCCAATTGGAACTCACTTGTCACGTTATTCTTAGTGTTAGCAACTGTAGCTCATGCTCCGTACTGTAGAGTGCAATGGCAATGGTTTCCTGGGGGACTCAACACTAACAGCTGAGACATAAATCCTGTGGCTCACGCTCACATACACTGAGATGGGCTCAGTCAGTAAACTGTGCGAGTGTACAGCACTGCCTTAGTGAGCTGTTGGGCTGACAGGCCATTGATTTTGGATTCATGAATGAAAACAATATATCCATGCAGGAAGTATTTACAGAGTTTGGATGGAGTTAAACATGCTTTCATCAATGACTGCAGTAGATATGATTCACATGTCTATTACAGTCATCTACAGCGTTTAATAAGGAGGCTGATGTGTGATTTTCTTTCACATTTACATGAACACCAACTGAGACTCCACATCCCTGCTGTAGCCGGTTTACATCAACACACACATTGCAATCCCTTATTTTTCTATTATCTAAATGCATGTGTTTTTTCCCTGAACTGTTGGGATCTGTGTTGTATATGATTCTAGCTGAAAGATCTCATGACCTGTGGTTCAGCCATTCATTTCCCCCACCGGACAAACTGGAATAACTTCAGTAGTGCCCCCTGACTTCTCATATACCATCATCATCATCAGAGGTGCTCTCTGGTTGAGTCTGGAGTAGAAGAGTCGATGTCAGACAGTGAGAAAGGTGTTATTACTGGTCGGTCAACACACAGAAATGACAAAACATGACATGACAGTCTTCCTCATACACTTCCATGATAAAAGTGGAGGTCACTACTGACTACACAGAGCAATGATTCCATGACAGAAGGGACATGATCGCTATCGGCAAGCTACCACATGGTAAACATCTGGTGTGTCCACAGTCTATTTAACAAACTAGAGGGAACAAATTGAAGTACTACGACACCCAGCTCAAAGATGGTTTTGGAACAGCTCCACCACATTTAATTTGCCCTCTTTTTTTTCCCACTGTTGTTTTTTGTGAAAGAAAAAAAACAAAAATAAAGACAACAAAAAGGTCAATCCTACAAAGACATTTTTTCTCAGCTCTCTTAAAACTTGCTAACTCATAAATTCCAAATAAACCGAGTCCAACAGTTGTGACACTGGAAGCGATGCATACGTGTCAGTCTTTCTCTTCTTGAGTGATAAAAGGGGACGAGGGCGTCAGGTGCGTTGGGGGGCATGATATGTTGGAGGTCATACATAGTGAACAGACGAGGGGGAGGTGGCCCCGTCTCCCACGCCTCGACACTGAAGTCTCTTTGTGACAGTTTCTCAGTCTCAGAGGAGGTTGGGAGGAGAAGCAGGGGGAAGGAAGCGAGGATGTAAACTAGGATGCTGCCAATCCAGCACAGCTTTTCTCATTCCGGCAGCCAGCTGGCTGCCACCTGGGTCATTGGTCCTTACTGGTGTGTTTTCGAATCTTCCTCCTCCGACTGTGCTGGAGCAATCTGGCTCAGCAAATGACTGGCTGGGGAGGAGCTGCTGCGATGTCCTCTCTGCTTAAAAACTGCCTATCGGGTGAAGAGAGCGGCCGATGGGAGCAGCACAGGGCGTGTTTCAGGTTTACAGGACAAGCTTTAACAAAGACACAAACGTTTTTGGCTGATTGTGCCATTGGTCACCTTCTGTGTTGGGTATCAGGAACACACCAAAATCATCCCCGGCTCCCTGACGGACTGGCGTCTCACGGGAATGCCGAACACTGAAGGAATCTGTATGCTTCAAACAAAGTGCTCGTCAGACCTGCCAGCTTTTTCAAACACAAACCCAACAAGCACGCCTTCTCAAAATAGCTATCTGCTGGCCGTGAGAAAGCAGAGTTGGAACGTCTTTATCGAGCTCTCTCTTTTAAAAGTATTCACACAAATACTATTTGTGTGTACAACCAAATGCAACACCAAGAACTCTTTCACAGAGAGACTGAAGAGTTAAGGAATTCATCATCTTCAGACTACACAGAGATCAGGGAGGCAGTGGGAGGCCATCACAGCTTTAAACACTCCTCCCTTTAGATGTGATCACACCGTACGTCGTGTGACCTTGCACTGAGGCCTTGATCCAACCTCGAGCGAGAGCTGGATGAAAACACGTATGAATTGAGTTTCTAGTCTAATGCAGAGATATACCTCAGCGCTAGGAGACAAAGAGTTAGCCTAGTCAAAACACACCCTCCAACAACTCCTTTATGAACTGTTTGTAAGAGAAGATTAAAAGAGTCACCTGGCTTTTTGTTCACTTTGGACGGTGCTCAAACCTGGCAACCCCACTATGAGGACAGGACTTTCCAGACGCTGCGTGCAGACACAGCACCTAGCTGCTTGTCAAAGAAATGTCTCCGGCGCACTGAGCCGTAAACGTCTTTTACAGTTTGATTTTTACATATTAAATAAATAATATATAAAGTTGAACTTGGACAGCTGTGGAGCTTCTGGGAGGTGCATAATCGAATTTTAAATACATACATGGTAGCGGTTTCTGCCTGCTTCTAGCCATCAAGCTAAGCTAAGCTAAGTTAAGCTAAGATAAGCTGACAATAACGTGGACAAGGACAAGATGTACAAGCATATTTAAAGAGGCATGAATCATTATCTAATTTCAACAATGGATCAAATGACTACGTGTAAAGTCACAGGTGTCAGTACTCTGCAGCTACCCTCAGCTCTATGCAGCTTTGTAAAATCTTCCAGCTCATTGTTTTTCATTGTGAACCAAGCTGACAGTCTCGGTTCACTCTCAGCACCGTCACCATAACAACTTAAAAAAATGATGTATCAGTGCTGTGTTTACAGTTTCTTCTCCTGACCCAAAGCAGTAAAAACATCAGAACTGTTCGTTCACGCGGCAGAATATCACCATGTGTAACCATGAGGCTAACTATCATTGGATGTGATGTACCCTAACCTAACATCCTAGCATGGAGCCAACTTCCAGTCAATACAATGTACGCTGAAGTATTAGCCAACAGGAATGGAGACTGCAATCTCAAGCAGACACACAGATGAAAGTGCATATTTGTCTCATTACTCAGCATGGAAGGTGACCAATGTGCCATTCGCCCAAAATGTGATATTTCGGTGGATCGATCTTCGTGGAAAGTATCAACCCCACTGCTTTTATGTAGAACCACACATTTGGGTAATGAGCAGTTATGTCCAAGTCACAAAAAGCATATTGTGCACAAACTCCTTAGGGTGCCAAGGCGTGTAGACACTTTCAGTTTTCTGATATATCCGCAAACTAAAACTATCTGCATGAGTAGACTGAGCAGCGGGGAAAATATGTTGTTTTGTGATCTGAAGGAACTGTTTTGTCTTGCTTGAGTCTCTTAAGAGAAGTGCAGAGGGGCCTTGGATTAGATATGCAAAGCCGAGATGGCAGCCCAGAGATGAGTGTTGATGATGATAGTGTCCAACTGCACTACTGAAAAGCTTCAGTGTAGGTCTGATGAGGAGGTGAGGAGAACTGTAGGAACGGACTGATGCTGGTATCTGGCAACAAGTTGATTCTTAGGGAAAGAAGGGTTTGAAGAAACACTTTGGGGGACTTCATGACACTTCAAAAAAATAGAGACCGGAAGGGCAGAGGAGGGATTGAGATACATGTTGAGGGAGGGTGGAAACCCAGGAAAGAGATAAGATGATAACTGCAGTGCACCTCGGCTGTGCACGCACAATCCCAATGAATCCGGGGGAGGGGGGGACAGGAGGTTGTGTCTGTTGCAAGACGGACGTCTGGACGGATATGAGAGCGCTCGACCGTTCATTTAGTCATATGGACTGAACCGAGTAGAATGAGGGTGACAAACAAGGAGGGGAGTGCCAGCACAGCACAGGATTTGGTATATTGGTTTTGGCTGCGGTTGGTGGGTCAGTCAGGGTTGAAGGGTTGGGGGGGGGGGCTCCACAGGGAGGGGTTGGGGTTCTTGTCATGCAGGGGCGGGGAGGACGAAGAGGTCTCTGTGAGTTCTTCGTCTTAACTGCCGTAATGCATGGTGTTGCTGGGGATGACCATAGGTGAGGCCATGGAGATGGCAGCGCCACCCATGGTGAACTGGTTGGTGACAGGATAGTAAGTACCGCTGCTGCTGAGGCCTGACTGGCCCGTAGTGGCTCCTGGAAGGAAGGACAAAACGTTACCTTTACATTCCCACTGAAGACACGTGCATGGCAAATTTCTGCGAAGCAGCACAAATTGATTTCTTTGTGTTTCTGCACTGCGGTGTTTTTAGAAATGGACGTACCCTGGACAATTCCTGTGCTCATGATGGAGCCCATCCTAGAGTGGGTGTGGTTTACAATTCCTGTGTTCACTGTGAACAATCAGAGAACAAAGCACAGTTAATGATTTGTGCAGCAACACAACAGACAGTAGCCTGTTTCCTCCAAAAACACGAGCCGATCCAGGGACACACTGCCTACATCTGCCTCGCTGACCTGCTGCGGCTCACACACGTGGTGTCCACACAAACAGCGTTGTGATGCAGCGCTGCTACTACCAGCACTATCTTTCAATGAGTTTGCCTTTGATAATAGCCATCAGTAATGAGGATGTGAGGAGAGTGAGCAAGCCCCGGAAAAGACCCTGATCACCTGATATTTTTTCATGTGCGTCATATATTGTTGAGATACAGACATTGAAAGTGTAGTGAAAGGCTGGTATCATTTTCACAGTCCTGCATCAACATGAAAAAAACAGGTAACACTCTAAATCTCTAGATGATGCGCTGATGCAGCCATGCATGTGCAGCACAGCTCACACATGAAGTGTGTTTATTTATATGTTGCATCAGCCAAGTTACTCACAACATGACTGCAGCCTGTAACAGTCAGACAACCAATCAGATAGCAAAGAGACGGTCACTAAGAGAATCAAGACTTTTCTGAAGAAAACGTATGCATGCTCCCTGACATTTAGCAGTTGAAATGTAAGTGCTGAAAGGAGATCCAGTTCATATGAATGCACTGAATGTTGAAGTGTTGCCTAAGTGTAGGAGCGCCAACATTTGAAGTGTAAGGATTAGGGATGTAACGATATATCAAATCTCGCAATATTGGGATAGAAATATGGCTCTGTGCCATTGTGGGACTGTGACGCTATCTACCGTGACGTTACTTGTTCATTTACTATCTCTCCTTGTCAAAAATGATATTGTTTTTGAACAACAGAGGGCGCAATCATGGTCACCATCAAGAAGACAGACTCCTTTGCACGCAAGTCAAGTGCTGCTAAAGATAAACCGAACAAGAAAATTACAGATGAACGTGCTGATAACAAAAAAAGAGATTGAAGGTGATCCATCAGCTTTTAGAGCTGATGTGTGGCAACATTTCAGTTCTCCCATGTCAAGAACTGACTGGTGAAAAGGACACTGACAAATGCAGAACAGCTTGCAAATACTACTGGACGACGGTCGACTACGTTACGGGAAACACATCAAACAGGAGAAGCCGCCGTTTTGCACATTGCCACACAGAAAAACTCAAATCACAACAAAGAAGCTTCAGCCAGGCCAAAGGAGCATGAAAGAAGCATTTGGAGCCTTGAAATAACAAGATGCAAGATGTGAAGATACAGACGAAGACTTAAGGCCAGTAAGGGGTTAGTAAACACGCTGGAGCCAAAGTATACAGTTCCATGGAGGCCACACTTCAGTCGCACAGCGTTAGCAGCTCTGTACCAAGACACAAAAGCTAAAGTGGCACAGAGCCTCAAAGAAGCAGAGTGCATCTCAATGACCACAGATGGGCGACGTGACGAGCTGCTCAGAGCTAATTACAGTTGCAGTTCATGTTATGAGCAGCGAATGGGAAATGAAACGTTTGTTGGACAGACTCTTTTCCAATCACACACTGGAAATTTGCTGCTTTTGAATGGGAGCTCGACATGAAGAACAACAACAATCATCATGGTGTTGCTGTCTTCACAGACAATGAAGGAAATACGGATGAGTGAGCTCGGACTGTGCCCACACATGAAGTGTTTCACACACGTTAAACTTCGCTTCACCAGCCGTCGAGTGAGACGTGTAACAGCATCTTTTCACTGTAGCTCCACTGAAACAGCTGAGCTGACCACCAAACAGAGACTGTTAAACCTGCCAGTGCATAAACGGACCATGGAAATATCGTATCGTGGCCTTAATACTGATGTATTATCGTGCAGAGAGTTTCTGGTATCGTTACATCCCTAAGCACTGAAAGGAGTTCAAATGTCAGTTGAAGAGAGCAGAGTGAAAGTGTGGTGTGACTATAGTAAACCTGTCTTTTCTCTGCATGTCATACAGTGCTGCAGTGCTCAGTAGAGACCACAACATGAACATTGTTCTTCAAACTTCAGTTTTATTTCATTCATGCCTGTAATTTCATGCTGCACTGCAGAATTTCTCTGTCACTCTCCTATTTGTTGCCCACTACTAACTTCCTCGAGATGTTGAGAAGTCAGTGGAGTTGTGATTCGTACCCAGTGGGATGAGGTTGTTGTGAGACACTGATGAACCGCTGCCGATGACTGTACTGAGGTCATAGGCTGCAGGCATCCCTGGAAGAGAAGGACAGGAAAACACACCAATCAACATTTACTACAAAGACAAATGTGACGAATTTCTTTAGATTCAGCGGTCTCATTCTGGACAGCTCTTCTCAGCACAGGGCACGGTGACACCATGTGAGTTGGGTCAACAGCAGGGTTAGAAGTGACAGGGAACGAGTCGTGCATTCTACACAGAGGATTGGAGGGCATTTGAGGAATTAAAGGCAAAAAGCCTGCCACCACCCTGCTTCACCCTGGACATTTAAGCTCAGTTCACTACTTCCACCATCCGTGTCATCATTTCCACCATCTCCAAAATGTTTGCAGGCTGGGGTCGGCTTCAGTACAGTGGCTCACATCCTGACATCAGTTTTGTTTTTCTAAATCACAACTTCTGTGGGGTGTGAGGTGTGCATCCTTAAAGCCCTGTTTTGTGTGCATGCAACGGTTATGAATGAGGCCCCAGATGTGTACGATACGCTGTTCTCGTCTGGCTCTAGGGGCGAGTTCCTGATGGTAAATGTCAGCACTGCTTGGCAGGTGATACTAAATCCAAGTTACAGGTGCAATTCCGGGGATAGCATGAGCCAACTGGACGACGTATGTCCCAGTGACGCCATACAGCGTTGCATTTTCAATGACGTACTTCTAAAATGTTCTGAGCTGTAAATCACAGTGGGAAAACAAGGCAGAACCTTGGAAGATTTTTCAAGGCCGGGTTATGGAAAGCTCAGGAGGGTGAGATGGTGGTCAGTATGATTTTAAACAGAGATCACAGCTTTAGCAGTGCTATTTCTCCCTCTCTGGAGTGAAAACACTATCGTAGATACAGACAGTTCCAGACTCAGACTCTAAGCCCTGGTCACCACCTATCTTCACTTAATGTCTCTGCCAATGGATCAAGCTTATTGATGGGTTAAAAACAGAACCAAAAGCTCTTACCTGAAAATATCCTTCCTTCTGGTGTATCAATGCTGTTGTTTATGGTTAAAAATGTTGTCTGATACAACTAATGTATGAAGCCAGTCAGAAACAACAATCACACTGTTCCTCTACAATGTGAACCCTGTGTCTTACTCTTCCATGATCTATGCCCCTTCTTAACACATGGAGGATGTTTCGCATCTACCAGTGTTTATGTGTGTGTTCACCTGATACAGCCATCCCCTGACTCATGCTGTAGGCCGAACCCGTGTTCCACATGTTCTCAGATGGGGAGGTGTAGTGTGAGCCAGGAGGGGGGTTTGGGGTGGAGCCTGTGTACCTGCAAAAACATACACACATGTTCAACATGGGAGGGACGATAATGGCCACCTCAGTCGTCATGGCGCCATCCAGATCCAGGTGTGTTGCTGGGGTCAAGACACTAACTCACCTGAAAAAAGGGTTCTTCAAGTCCAGGAGATTGCTGGACTTTGATCCTGTCTGATCCACCTGGGCAACAATACTGATGTCGTAGCTTTGTCTGTTGAGAAGGAGATCAGATTTGTATCAACTGACCAATGTATACAAAATGCGCAACATATAATTACTATTGTGAGGTGGGTTTTTTTCCAGGGCCTTGAAAGAGGAGTTTGACGTTTCAGGAAATACGCTTATTCATTTTTCATTCAGCATTAGACGAGGAGATCGTTACCACTCTCATGTCTGTCCATTAGATAGAAGTTTACAGCCAGCAGCCATTAGCATAGCTTATCACACAAGCAGATCACTTAACATTCAGTGCTCTTTACCTTCAATGTTAGGGATATTATTATGAACGACCAAAGACCACAATATGAAGACAGTGCAATGTGGACCACCGTGCTACAGAGAAATATGTGTAGAAGCATCATACCTCTTGTTGGCAACCAGCAGCGCAGTGCCAGACAGCGTATCCCCAGCCTTGGTGAAGAGGGGAGACTGCAGCAGACAGCGCACCTGGTACCAGTGGGTGAGAGGCTCTGTGGGTGCTGTGGACAGCCAGACTGTCACCCTGCAGAGAGGGTGTAAGAGGAGTGCGGATGTGAGGCCAAGGCGACCATGTTGGACTCATTAAAGGCATTTCAAGGCTTTCCAAATGAAGGTGGCTGACTTACACTGATCCCATGAATGCCACGTCAAACCAGAAAGCCAGGCCGTGCACCAGGCCTGAGTGCATCATGTGGAACTTAAAGGGAATCTCTATCCTGGGACCCAGAAGACAAGGCAGACATTAATTACACTGGGTCTGACATACATTTAATATACCTACAGTGCACCCACACCCACACACACACCTGTAGAGATCCTCCTCTTTGGTCTCCAGGAAGTTTACTGTGTGTTTGACCGACTTGGCCATCAGGATACGGATGTCAAATGTGTCCTGCGGGTGGACATCAGGCAAGGCAAAGAACGCACAATAATTAATAATACAGTATGATGAAACGGCACCAGATGAATTTATGCTCTGGAAACACTGTGTGTAGCACATACCACAATTGGCTGGCGGAAATACTCGTCCACTGCTGCCCCCCGCAGGGCAGAGAGGTCTACACCGTGGAAGGAGGGCTGGTACCTGAGGGCCACAGAAGAAAATCACTGATACACTATTCAAGACGATTGAAGTGTTGACAATGACAACCTCAACCGTATTTTTGTCACAATCGCTGAATAATGTTTTTTGGGTGCAGACAACAAAACATTTTTAGCCAATCAAAGAAATTTCCTTATTTTTAGATGGAATCTCCACGCTGGGAGGATGCTGCCTTTCAGGGACCCAGCTTGGCTTTCTGTGGCTGGGTTATATTTATCCTTTGTTTGTGCCACATGTGGTCATAGTGACGTTACACATTGATACCCATAACCATGTTTCAGTCAGTCAACTACTTAATGTTAGAATATACTGCAGTGTATGTTAGTATGTATGTTAGACTTGTTTATCTATTGAATGACAGGTTTGTCAGACTCAGCAGATTTGCTTGAGTGTAGCTTTTCCCCCTTCAGCAAAAACACCTCACAACTCATTTTCACAATCACACTGTGTCCCTGCTAAGTTTGGTCAGTAACAACCAAGGCTGCCAAGGATGGTGTTATAAGAAGTGCACCAGAAGAATTTAAATCCTGACTTATAGAAACCGCATCGTAACAGCTTTCGGACTGCTCATTTGTGCCCTTTCTTGTCAATTTGCTGTGTATACAAACTTCTTCCACACCCAACCTATGTTCCCACCTTATCAAATAAAAGAACTTACCAGCCACTTTGCCATTAATATGGCCCAAATTTGTATCAAAATGCAACAGTGGCATTGGTAACATTTGCAAGGTAGCATTCAACACTAACTGCAGCTGAGGCAAATGGGAATGTCGTAACTTTTGCACATATTTTGACCTGATGGTGGTGCTAGATGGAAAGTTAAGGGCTCAAAAAAATAGTTGTGGTATTTCAATCTGGACCAACACTGCCATCCCCAGAGCCATGCTGCTAGCATGACTGAAGCTGATGATGACGTAGCTGTAGTATAGCTGCTCCCACTGCTGCCTTTTTAACCATGTGCTGTATATCCGCAATATCCCAGTTTGTTAACACAAGGAAGAACCTCACAGGGTTCTTAAAGCATAGATTAAGTGGGTATCATCCAAAGTCACAGTTTTTTTAGTACAAAAGTTCCTCTTTGTGTTTCTATGCAGAGCTGCAGTGCAGGAATAGTAACACAAAGACTGTAATTCTGGAGGATACGCACTTGATTTGACTGCTGAAGCCTCATATTACCTCCAGCTGAAGTTTAGATTTTTTCTTGCTCAGGCTGGAGACTGTCAGAGCAGGAGGAATGACTACAGCAAAAACCTGTTTGGGTATTCATATGGACACCTCCGTCTGGTTTTAAGAGGGCATTTACAGGATTCCATTGGTATAGACTATGGAGCCTGTCTTTGGCTGCCCCTCTGTTCCCAAACCCCCTCCCAGCCTCGTTCCCTCCTCACCAGAAGTTGGCCTTGGTGAACTGCTCCATGTAGAGCTGCTCATCTGTGAAGGGGGCCAGGTGGACGTCACCAATAGTTGGGAACATTTTACCTGAAACATACAAACAGAGGCGGAAAGTCAAAAACAGGCTGCCAGCAATCTGCAACGCAGAATGACCATGACCAAAACAGATGGCTGCGTATGTATTCATGTATACTCACTGTGGCCTCATCGTGTTAACCCAGTGATATCTGAGACTAACTGTAGCAGCTGTCAGAGGTGCAGTGCTTGCCAAAGGCTGCTGCTTTGCTATGGCAGTCTTTCACCATGCATTCTTCAATTTAACATGTTTTCTTCTGCGCCCCCAAACCTCCTCACCGTTGGGTTTGAGGAACTTCTTGGCATGCAGGTAGCTCTCCAGCATCCGCTCATTGAAAAGCATGTAGCCCATGGGCTCCGAGATAATGATGTCAACCTGCTCAGGCAGCGTCACCTCCTCCACCTTCCCTGGGATAACAACCACACGCTCCCCGAGACGGTTACTGTTCACCAGCACCTGCGAGGAAAGCACACCTTTACTTGGGCTGCAAATACGGCTTTGGATGGGTCAGAGTAGAGTGACATGGAGTTTTATTCAAGACATTATCCGCCAGGGAACTAATATTAGCATTAATCTGAGTGTGTGTTCACCTCAGCGTGCTGTGCCATGGTGCTGGCCTCCACAGCGTAGACCTTCCTGGCTCCAGCCTGGGCTGCAAAGAACGAGAGGATCCCTGAGCCACAGCCGACATCGAGGACCACCTAATGAAGAGAGAACAAGAAACATGGCGTCAGCCCTCAAAGTAATCTTGGTATTATGAGTGTTGGAAGGAAAACTGTTATTGATATTTCATTCTAACATAACCCAGTCTGCCTGTTTAGCTTACATACTCCGTACTTCATATTTTCAAAAAAGACTATTTAAAGGAGAAGGACTAACTGATGTGTTTGGTGAATGTAACCGAATCTTGGGTAATGTAGGCTGTGGTTGCTGGAGTGAAAAAATCAAATTAACAGCAGGACAGAGCTGCATATATTAGCCTAAACTTCCAATGAGTTCCCATTGAGTGGAGAAGATGAAAACAAAACATCATCAGCTACAGATTAAGGCTGGAGTCTAAATCTGAGTCTAGTTCAATTCTAAATTTAAAATCTGTACAGTAATCTGAGGTTACCTTATCCTTGAAGTCGGTGTGGTTCTGGAGAATAGCCCGTTGGTAAGTTCCTGTCCGAACGTAGTCCTGCATCATGTTCTGTTGCTGGGAGAGGTAGCCATAAAACTGCAGAAACAAGAGCAGAAATATTCATATGATATACACAGAAATATATCTGGCTATTTCAATAAAAAAACAAAACTAAAACAAAAATAAGAGTCTGTTCTATGAGGAAAAGCACATGCCCACTGGTATGGACAGACAGGAAATGAGACCAACATCACATACACGCTTCTTCCTTTCATCCACTAGATTTTTAACTCAAACACACAGGATATGTCATTTACAGAGCAGATCTGCATGCTGTGCCACAAAATAATTTCAGTTGGACCTTATTTGGACATTTTTAATGATTCGTGGAACTGAATTCAAAAGGTTCATTGTTTTAATGAATATTACCCATTGAAGGTTGTGAAACTATAAATAGTCAGCCAAGAACAAAAACAGCATGGTGGTTATCACTAAGGGACAACTGTTCTGTGTTTGAAACAGCAGACTGGATTCAAACCTGTTAGTGGAAAAAACACTGACAAAACATAAAACAGTCTCATGTGTGGGTAAGTCCGCTGTACACTTCCACTGTTTCACCAACCCTTCTGAGAGCCCCAGAGAGAGCTGGTGTGTGTGTGTGTGTGTGTGTGTGTGTGTGTGTGTGTGTGTGTGTGTGTGTGTGTGTGTGTGAGCACACTCCTCTCACCTGGAAGTACTGTACAGCAGAGGACTCCTCTGTTCTTTCACTGAAGGCTGAGCGCTCACTGCTGTGCCCACGACTGTTCTTCAGGACGTTATAAAAGGACTGAAAGTCTGAAACAGAACATAAACACACAAACATCAACAATTACAGGTCATACTTTACACTGGCCCCTACATTCAACAAAAGACAACAATATATACAGACGATGCAGGCATAAAGTATTATGGTGATGATGGTGAGAATCAACCTTCGTCATTCTGACATACTGCTGTTTGTCTGCTTAGTTTACTACCCGGAAATACACAGATTAGATTTTCAAGAAGCATTTTTCACTTTCAACATTATAAGAGAAGAGGATTTTAGGATGAGGGGTGCGTTTGACAAATGAGGCATTATCTCAAGTAGCACTGCAGGAGTGTAATCTTCCTCAAATTCAAAATCAATTAAAAGTGGGACAGAGAGAGCTAACGTTAGCCTGAACTCTGTTAGCACGCAGGACCAACGAGTGGGGAAATTCAACACAGTGGATGGGCTTGTTGTGTAAGTAACTTGTAACCCCACAAACCAAGGTAGTTAATGCTCCTTCACCTCTGGAGGTAATGCTGACTTGCTACTGTAGGTAGGGAAGCTACTTAGCGGAACAAGCTAACATTTGCATCTTATGTTGGAACAAATGAACACATAGTTCAATCCGTTCTTTCCACACATTTAATCTTTGACCTCTGAGAGAGGGTTAAAAAACAAACAGGTATCCAAACTCTTCATATATGGAGGGGGTGTGTGTGTGTGTGTGTGTGTGTGTGTGTGTGTGTGTGTGTGTGTGTGTGTGTGTGTGTGTGTGTGTGTGTGTGTGTGTGCGTTACCATAGCCTCATGTACACCACTTACACAACATGTAGACAAATCTAAAGCTTGCCTGGCCTTCCAGGTCTAGTTACAGTTTCTAAGTTATGATTGGACACATATTGTTCAGGGGAGGGGTTAAGCAAACGGTCAACTGACTTGAAATGATTCCTTCATTGGTAGTTCATTTAGCAGCATTTTTCTCGACTGACATTCTAAACGCAGAACTAACTCTGGTTGTACATGGGATGTGTGTGTGTCGCTTAAGGAAACCATGTAACAATCTTATTGTGCTGGGGTGTTTGTGTGTACCTGCAGGTGAGGAGAACTGCAGCAGGACGCTGTTGCAGCCCAGTGTAATGATGAATGACTGCTTTCCCACGCGGCTGCACTCTGTCTCCCTGGAAACCGAACACTTGAACACACTCGCCTCCTCTCCTGAAAAGAAAGGGAGAGGATGCAAAGAGTTAGGAAAGCATGAGACATATTTGGGGGAAAAAGGGGGATAGATAGATGCTGAACCAAAATGCTGCTTAAATGTGACTTTTTAATGGACGAATGTGATGAGAGGCAACATTTCACTACCTTGTAAATAAAACACCAAAGGCAAGCCCTAAGTTTGAATCACATCGCACTAAACAACAGGCTAATTAAAAAACGTGCACTGAGAGATGGACTTCTTGCTACGATACAACTACTAGACTCTCAGACATTTATTTTCATCAAAGATTGATGTCACTGATGTCCTCAGTCAGACTGATAAACAAATGAAACTGATCTGCAGCCTTTCATTCTAAAATGTTCACAGTATGTATTAATGAATCCATCTAAAAGCATCTTACAGGCTCCTGCCTGTATGTGAAGATCAAAATGAGGGGGAGCGTATCATTAACGTTCCAGTACATCTCCAGCAGTGGAGAGCACCCTCTCTGCTGCACCAACAGCTTCGGGGAAAGCCATCGTACAAAACAAGAGCTAGCGCAGGCTTCTTGAGGTGAAACAGGGCTGAGCGAGGTGTTTTAGTCACCTCAGCTGGTTTACCGCTGATCCATGCTTTTTGTTTGTTACAGTTGATCCACTAATGCTCATCTCTGATGGCACAGAAAGTTCACAATATACTTCAGTTTTGTCTCACAAAATGTGAGATTAAATCCATTAAATCAAAGAATGATGAATTAAGAGAGAACTCTGATGTGTGCATGCTGTATACTGTCCTGGTGCTGCACTGCCTTCACAGTTCAGTTCCACCTTCTTCGCTCCCTCAACATCATGTTACTAACCAACATTCAGAATTTTTTTGATTTTCAAAAAGGCTCAGCAATTTCCTAAAACAGCTGATCTTGTAGATTTTAGCAAATGTTACTAAATTAGGAGGAACTAGTGCATTTGTTGGGGACTATTTTCAGCTGTGGATTAATCCACATTTGGTGCTCTAATGAGTATTTCTGGCAGCAGGATGTGTGTGTGGGATTGAGTCCAGATAAACTACAGTGTGTGTGTTCATGGTAATGAGGGAACATGTCACCCAGTGCAACAGTGTGGTTTTACTGATGTGTTTTTAATGGTTTTTGGACAACAACAAGGCTCTATGGCACAGAGGAAGAAGATATAATGAGGCATTTAACATTAACAGTTCTTTACATAACATTCATTTTACCAAACTGGTCTTGACAGCCTGGGAATCTGTGATCTACGTTACAGAGGAAGTCTAAATAACAAGTCACTGACATGACAAAACAGTTCATAAAGCGACGTGTTGACTCATTTCCTGCAGAAGACTTTCTTTCCTCCCTGGAAAACTGTCAGTTACCTGCCTGGCAGGTAACACTGTTATGTAAATCAGCAGTTGATAATAAAGCGCACACCTCCCTCCTAATGACACAGTGGAAAAAAAATGAATGTCTGAGGGTTTAGTGAGATGGCATATTGCACTCTTTGGAAGTTGGTTCCCACTATTTTAACAAGAAAGGCAGAAAAATAAAACATTTTTATGAGTTATTATTGGGAGCCTGGGGGGTTCCTCTGTAACACTCACAGTGTTTGTGTCACAAAGGTCTCACAAAATTCCCTCTGCTAAACAACCCTGTGCAAATACTTCACCAGGCTGGAAAAAACTCCTGGTCCTGCAACAGGCCGAGTAAACACTCACAAAGCAGCCTGGACTAATCCAGCATCTATTAAGGGATTAAGAGCAGCACTTCAAATTTAGAGAGATGCGTCTTCTGGGAAAGGAGCCAGTCACCTCAGTTCTCCTACCAACCACTTGTACTGCTGACCAAGTGACACTTGGTGACAATGTGAGAAACACTACAACCCAAACAATGACGATAAAGGACTACTGGCAGGTGATTCATTTTGGGTAGATGTTGGTGTTCATGTTGTATGAAGCAGAAAATCTCAAAGCAAGATAGTCAACATAACATAAACTTACATCAATAGAGCTGTGGAAAGTAACTCAGAGGAGAGGAGCGATACCAAATATGCCTATGAAAAAATAAGTCATTGTGTGATTACTACAATATAATGAGTTTTTATTGTGAGGGTTTCTTGAGACAGTCTGTTTGTGTAAGATAAGCTAAACTTCATTGATCCCACACTGGGGAAGTTAAGTTGGTACAGCTAGCAAAGTATCATAAGATAGGCAAAAACAGTGACATAGAAGAATCAAGATACATTAAAAAAAATCAACTATGTATATGTACATTATGTACAGATTGTAAAAATACCATCGCCAGTATTGGTGTAAGTCAGTAGGCAAAAGCCAAAACACAACATAATAAACAGTTGCTCCAGTTATTCTGTATTGCAGCCCATGAAGTTGGGGTATCACAACAGATGGGTGAAACAGAAAGGTTCAAATCAACCATGCAGAGGCAGAGTTATCCTGACTTTTCTAAGTGTGTCAAGCTGAAACAAATGTTGGATCCTACATGTCCTATAATGAAACCATTAACATTTTTTCCTTAGAGCCCCCCTGCCTGTATGACATCATCAGGGTTATTTTCTCAGGGCCACACAATATATTACACAACAGCTTTCACAGGCTGAGTAGAACAGTGACAAGACTGACCTATATGTGGAAAATCAGCAAACTTCCCATCTGATGACTATACAGGATATTTTCTCTTAGGCTGGGTACCGAACTTTGTGGCACAGACCAAACTGCTTCAATCCTATGAAGTATCAAAAAATGCCACAACATTCTGTACCAAACACGGATACCTAAGGAGTAAATCTCATCAGCATCACTGAGCCTACAGGCATGCAGCATTCTTGTACCAAGATCAGCTGTCTAATGTTACATATCTAAGAGGCATACAGGAAAAACACTAAGTTACGCCCAGAAATGCAGCTCACTGTTTTTGTTTTAGCGCCAGTTGCTTATCTGCACAGGTAACTAAGTGAACTTTGTGCTGCTTGTTAACTGGCCAGCGCAGCTTAAGTCTGATTAATACCCTAAATCAACAGAGCACATGACGCAGCCAAAGCAAGTGGCCTACACCGCTGTAAGCATTCATACTTGCACTGCATGCACTGGTGTCTCTGCATCACTTTGCAGTTACACCACCAAAATGCTCGTTGGTGGTGGGTATGTGTCCTCTCTTCGCCACTGCAGGAATGGATAACCAGGACTCGAGGTGGAGAGCATTTCTGATAGTAAAAACAGTGTTGTTTACAGAGCAGCAGGTAAAAGGAGAGAAATTCATCTGACAGTGACACAGACATTGGCTAGCACCACGGATTTTATAAATCTAGTACTGAAAATTGTATAGTTAATATGGTAATGAAGCCGAATCAGTACCAGTATCAACATTTTTTGAATGATATGCAATCCTATTTTCTCTTCAAGTAGATCCAGTTCTGATCAAAACACCACTGGTGAATAAAATGAGGAAAAGTTGTGCAGCTTTCACACACACTGCTGACATTTCTCTCTTCCTCCTCTCACTTCTGCAATTCAGTGAGAGACAGAAGCCGTCTGTCCTGACAATATTTTGAACCTTGACTCAATGAGTTGGTGCAGCTGTTGTGTTTGAACAGGATCAGCTTCACTTATTTTTCACTAAGCTGTTTTGTCATTACTGCTTTTCATGTTGTCTCAACCAAACTGTGACTCAACCAAACAGCTCATCAGTCACACAGACAGACAGATGCTGTGATTGGTTCTGCGGCTCTACATCATCAATATACATGTGCATGATTGGACAGGACGCAACAAGAGTGACTGCGTGCTAGCCTGCTGCTGAAAGCTTAACAATGGTCTGAACAGACAGCTGCAGGTTTGTGCTTTAATGGAAGAAATAATGACCTGAACATGGAATGCTGGAGGCAGAAGCTGTAGTGACGATGGATGTAAGAATTTATTTTAACAACCTGACAAAACAAATAAGATTGATGCCATTTATGAGTCATATATGACATGAATGTTAAGCAAAATGACACAAACCTCTGGGGAAAAAGCTATGTTGCTGTGTTGACATGTGATGAATAATAGGTTTAAAATAAACAATGGTCATCTTGAACCGCATTGAGGGATGAGATGAATAATCATTTCTTCAAGCTCTATTTAGTGACAAATCTTTCCATCACTTGCTCTGACAGTCAGTATTCGTGACTGCTGTGAATCTGGAAAGCTTCTTATGTTACTATAACAACTGTCAACTATGAGCTGTGATGTCTGTGAGCTTCGCTGTGGCGTAAGTTTACAAGAGGTTTTAGTGTGGTGACTTCACTGTTTACTTCTTCCAGCTCCAAATGTTTCTAAAAGTCAAACACGGGTCAAATAAATGTCACTTCGCATTTTATGTGGTGAAACATTACTAAAAACGTACAATAGGGAATGAAAGTGAATAAATCTCACTGCACCCTTGGGCCAACCTAAGGGCACCCCAGCGTACCATGGCACCCACTCTGAGACATCCTGGATTTGAGCCCACAGTGAGTCTCAGTACATGCAGGGCAGCCCTAAATAGACTGTGAAATGACAGCGACATAATAAATTATTTAGAGTCGTGTAAGAATTTCATGTTATATAAGCAGAACGTGTGCAGAAGTCTGACTTTTGTTTGCACATAGCACACTTTCCAGGATTGATCAATTAAACTTGGTTAAACTATTCATAATGGCCTGCACTGATTAACATCATGTTCTGTCAACATTTAGACTCCCCTCCACCTCCCTCAAGATGAGACTTCACCTTGACATAAAAAGTAGCCATCAAAACAAAAGGTGACTCAACTGCTATTTGGCCGTCAGCCTGAGCTTGCGAAACCATCTGCCTGACAACTCACCCGACGTTTGAAAAAGACTGACCAAAGCTGGATTTGTGGCAAATCACTGGTCATCAGATATCTGTCTGTTTTTATGTCCGATGATCACGAGAAAGTCTTCTGTCCTGGCTGGGAATGTCAGTTTCAGTTAATTTCACCTTCAATAGGCCAACAACCAGTAAGTAACCAGTTAATTATGAGCCGAGGAGCACACTGAACAGCATCTCCCTGTCAGGGTTTCCGTTAGAAATAATTGGTACCGGTCGGTCCACATGTCCTGGATAAATGGGAGAAATTCCACTCAAATATGATTCATGTTTATGAACCCTATTTTCCCATGTTTTTGTATCCAAGTGACTGACAGAGAAAACATTTTTGGAAATTGGTTAAGTATTGAGCGAGAGCGCTGCAGCCAGCAGTCGTCAAACAGGCATCTGTCCCCTAAATGGGTTTGTTTATGCCAATGACGGGCTCAGATTGTTATTCTAAGGATCTGACAACATTATGGAAAGGATCCCTACAGAGACGGACCTTTTTGTTAGAGAGTATCCTTTTTATTTCACCAAAAACAGCCACTATATTGCTCTCACCAAAGCCAGACATCTCTGAGAGGGCAGACACGAGCAAAGCAGCGGCGGTGAACAGCACATCCAGAGTATTTTCAAATCTAGCTCGAACGTTGTGACGAGGGACACTTAAATAGGCTGGACTTCAATGGATTCTCCTGGTCAAAATTGCCGGATAACTGAACCAGGGAGCTGTCCAGCAGGCGGAGGTCAGAGCTAGCTTGTCTGCCCTCACACAGTGATTGGCAGCATATAGGTCTCAATCACTGAGCACAACTAGGTGACAGCCTCAGCTCGCTGTGGATCACGCTGTGTGCATGTATCAACCTACAGACCGATACATGGAACCCGTCAAAAATATTAACGTGGTTAACCGATTAACACTTAACTGTTGACATCTCTGGCTCTGACCGACACAATTTATCAGACTTCACAAAGCTCCTGGAGCCACAAAGGCTTCAGCTTTCTTCACACATGGATGATTCCTTTCAAGCCCTGTAAACACACTTTGATGTGTAAAACACCAAGTTGTGTACTATACTTAGTGACTTTGTACTACATGTTTTCTAATAAGAATCCTATAATTGATATTGAATGTTGTTCATTTACACTATTATCTAGCAATAGCTTTAACTCAAGGGAAGGCAGACATCTTCATATCAATATCGTTTTTAATGGTATTCAGAAGACAGGTCCAAACCCTTAACAAAGCCTCTTTGTCATGTATATGTACCTGTTAGTGGTTACTTTACACTACATTTGCATGCTCATCCTCTACATTGTTTTACCTGTCTGAATCATACTACTTTTACTTAATTTGGGGCCTAAATTCCCAAAAGGACACATCAAACTTCATCTCGTTGCAAGATGTGTGGATGCAGAGTTGCCAAAGGTCTACGATGGATTTCTGGGTGCTTTTCTTTCACTAGAGCATCACAGTAAAGGGAGGCCTGCGCGTCCGTTTCTTTTCAGCGGGACATCCCATTGAATGAGAAAAGC
Source organism: Chaetodon trifascialis (assembly GCF_039877785.1). Classification (NCBI taxonomy): domain Eukaryota; kingdom Metazoa; phylum Chordata; class Actinopteri; order Chaetodontiformes; family Chaetodontidae; genus Chaetodon; species Chaetodon trifascialis. The sequence goes on from NC_092070.1 coordinate 6,366,289, forward strand.
AGTGGAGGAGAGAGCGGCTCCGACGCTGAGGGAAGGAGGCGGCGGGGACCCGGCTATTGTTCCAATGAGAACAAAGATGACTGCATAAGTAATGAGGGCCCGGTCTCGCTTCGCCACCCAAAACGCCAAGACCGATTTCCCCCCAAAGTAAAGGCTTCAAAAGTTTACGTGTTTACCGCGGTGTTGGTGAACTGGCCGGTGGCTACACGCGGTGCTATGGCGGCAGCGGCAGCCGCCTGGACCGCGAAGCACAGCGGCGGGTCAGAACCGATGCCCTATGCTCTCGGCTCCGAAACAATCCACACAAGCTAACTCACGAGCTAAACAAGACAAATCACACTACCTGGTTCTCCTGGGGACATAAAGGGTCTTTAAAAACCCATTGAGCGTATTTACGTGACAAAATGGTGAAACATCAAGGGCAAAAATACGATGGAGGGTCAGCTGCACGTTAGCGCATCCCCGCTGGAACCTGGCTAGTGGCATTGTTTAACTAGCATTAAACTAACGTTACACACTTAGCTGCCCGCTTATTGATGGCACTAACTGAGCTACGCTGCATGTGTTGCGCTATATTTTTGTCGAGGTCTCCAGAGCCGTGAACTTGTTTGGAAGCTGAAAGCCTGAGGTTATCAAGCCTTAAGACCCCACAGGGCGACGAAAAATTTGGACTTTTGAGGGCTCCCTCGTGATAAGCAGGGGGAGGCGACGTGGTCTCTCAAGACGCGTTAGCTTCTTGGTGGCTAATGCTACATATTGCCAGATTAGCTGTATAAGCATTAGCACTGCATAGCATTAGCATTGGCAGTGAAGACAGGCCGAACATCGGAGGAGCAGCTCCGTAAAAGGTCAACTCACCATTGGAGAGATTGATGAGGGCAGCATCTTGTGTGCTTTTGACTTCTAACCGCAGTGGCTGCTGCTCTGAGTGTCGCTGTATGTCTCCATTCGCGTCTCCGATGGAGAGGAGCCGCACGCCGGGGAACACCGAGACCGCCATCTTCGATCTGGAAGTAGAGACAGGTCGGTGGCGCTCACATCCAACTACGCACTGCTCTCTGCTGGAGGCAGACTGGGCATCCACATGATAAAACGACCCAACGGCGCCACCTGGCGGATTAAAGCGGGCATTGCGTAAACACAAGATGGCATACGTCATGACTTCGTATAATCCTGCAGCTCTCGAAGATTTCATTTTACAGAAAACCTTTGACAAATAAACGATTGTTACATTAGTGTAATGCATAATTCAGAAAACATAAAAAAATAATAAATGCTGTTAGTGTAACGGATCCACAATATTTACATATACTGTAGAATCACTGCCCCAAGCAAACAGAACCACAATAAATTTATTGTGGTTATTTAAACAACAATGTGCTACAGATGTAAGCAAAGCTACATCTTGGCAGTTTTTATAACATGACATTATAAACTGTATTCATTTATTCAAGAGAATATGTTAGTCTTTCACTTGTTTCTGCTCCTAACTATCCACTTTTCAGCATGTGATTGTAAGACAACACAGCCTACAATAAGTGCATATTTATTTATGCTCCATCCCACTAAAACAACATGGACATCCTGAAGATTTTGGTACTTGACAAAGTCAGCTTGCAAGTTATAAGCACAGCGTTATGTTTCAAACACAGGTCATGCAAAGCTCAAACTATGCTGCTATGTTACTGTGACATCGAATAATGAAAACGATGGAAAGTCCTGCAGTTCCAATAAAAGGCGTGATTTATGTTATCTTATTTTACCAGAAAGTGAGAAACACATTATTTATGCTTAATTCCTCGGCACTTTATTGTGCAATAGTTTTTCATCCGTGAGGGTCAGTATAGTTAAAAACTAGGATGCACAATTCATGCTGGACACAGCTGGATGACAAAAGCAAACACATGGTAATGGATGAAAGGTGAATTTTAATGGCAAATAATAATGACAGCGCACATACCATGAGGGAGATTTTTGAACTTAATCAAATCAAATCAAATCAAACTTTATTTATATAGCACTTTTCATACATAATAAAATGTAACACAAAGTGCTTCACAGGATTTAAAAACAATAGAAATCAAAATAAAGCAACAATAAAAACCCGTCCAAGATCAGCAAATACCCATCACTTCACGACCATTTTATCAGGGTTCCAGAATTCCCCTTTTCTCTAACAAAGGTTTCTTTTGTTTTATAAATGACGTGCAGGTGCAGAATGGTTCTAGATATTTAAAGGCTCCAAAATAAATGAAAGGAACCAATAGCTCAAAAACAGCTCTTTGGAAATAAAGTCCTACTGAATTGTCTCTTGCTCACTGTATGATAGGACATCCCACTGCAGTGGGGGGCGGGGGTGGCGGATCAGATCTGTTCATAAATAGAAACAAATCAGATAGGAATCTGGCAACTGCTAATGTGATTTTCATGCTGTTTTCTCATGTTGTCATCAGCTCCAGGGTTGTTGTTATCCAATAACAACCACTGTCAAAAAGTGGTAAAAGCAGGTGTTAACAAGTGCTCAAAATATTGGATATGCTCATAAAAAACAGAATTGGACTTAAGGCCTGTAGTGTAAAGCTAAGACGTACGAACCTTGAAAAGAGAAAAACATAATAAACACACATCCAGTGGAAACAGTGCATTTACTACATTTCTCAGCTGAAGCTGTCAGCATCATCCTATAGCTGCTCCTGTGAGTCTGTGTGTGTGTGTGTTTCTCACACAGGCAACATTCAAGGACAAAAAGAGCAGGTACCTGGGGGACAGCTTGTCCACGCGGGGGACAAAAGTCGTGTCCCCAATTAGGAAAAAGCTGATTTTTGGGAGAGTGGTTCAGGCTAGATCAATGTTATGGTTCGGGACAGTCCCCAGGAAATGAATACACATGTCCTCAGAAGTGGCCTAAGTACACCTGTGGGTGTTTGTGTGCAGTCTTCTTTATCTTCAGAGGAAGAGGCGCACATGACCGAGGTCAACACTGGAACGATCAGGCGTCTGTTTCAGTGCTTTCCTCTCCTTCACAGCCCTAAAAGGAAAAGAAAGATTTAGCTTGAAGGGATGTGTCTTGTGCTCTAAAAGATAACAGATCAAAGAGGCACAATATAGGAAGTATTAGAGGGGAAGAAGAGAAAAGAGTTTAAGAACTTAAAAACAGCTGATCAGTTGAGGCGAAGAGAAGAAGAGCTGCACTCACACCTCAGAGGAGGACACATGACTTGGGAGGCCTGAATGGGTTATCACTGGAGGGCACCCCGGTGAGGAGAGGGTCTTTGTGGGCATTTTGCAAACAGAAGGTCTTCAGTTCTGCAGCAGCCTGAGAAACCTGTATAATATTCCATATATCACATCATTGGTTTGAGCAAGGACGGTGTTTATGATCAGTCTTCCTCCAAGTCGCTGCACATATATTTGCATTTCAGAAAGAGAACTGAAGCCAGCTGCATTACACTGTTCATAGTGCTGAGAAGACCTGAGTATTGTCATGGCCATTAACTACAGGGAATCCAAAAATTCACTGTCGGGTTGCATTATGGGAAGTGTAGGAAGCAGTGTTTTTGGAGCTTGCTCTGCACTCTGGACTAAAGTCTTGCTGTCTTGGCTTGGAGACTGCACAAGAAATGAGCAATTTACAAAGAAGTGTAGGTCTACAACAGATCTCATCTAGTTGCATTGTGGGAAGTGTAGGATCCCATATTGTACCCTATACGGCCAAAGTGTTTTCAGGGTTTGACCAACATTGGAGACTAAAAGTCAGGCTGTTTCAGCCTCTGCTGACTTTTTTTTTATCTTTTAATCACTTTAAGAAATGCTTTAATGTATCCCTGGAGGACTGCTTTAAGTGATTGTTGGTGAGTCAGTTTCACAACTACATACGTGAAAGTGTGAAATCTCATGGGCTCCACAACTACTGCCCTGCTATCTGTGACCTTGATGGCGAAGCAGTACATTTTCTGACATCACTGATTGTTGTGATATGTATTAAGTTCACAATCTGCCCAACAGCATGCCCACACAATTCTGGGTTATGTTTGCAGCAAAACCTCTGAGTGGATTGATCCGATCGAGGGTTTGTTTAATTGTCTATGAATTTGACTTTTCATTTGAAAGAGGAAGACTGTGTGAAAAGGAGAGCACCACAGATTCTACGACGTAGACTTTGCTTTCATTACATCTGTGCAAATATCTTGTGCAATATTACATTTTATTTTACTGTTATACATTTCTACTTTTGCAATAGTACAAAACACTTTATTTATTATCCATATCTTACTCATGAGCAATTAAAAATGTTTGAGAAACAGAACCATCCCTCTTGACGCAATGTGACTTTAAACGTTTCTTGCATATAATGTACATATTTACAGTTGATTTCTGTAGCTGCTCTTGTTGTCTATTTTCTTCTTTTTCTCAGGCTCCTTTTTATTCTGTCTGTAACAACTTAAACTCCCCAGCATGGGATCGATAAAGTTTACTCTTTTCGGTTTAAAAACACTGCTGCTTGGACTGAAACTAACCGAGTGAAACTCTGTGATTTCTTTATTCTCCCCCGGCACTTAGCTTGAGTCTAGCCTGACATGTGTTCTATAATAAGCAGCCTCCCAACAATCACAGCAGTCACACAGCAGCACAGTCAACAAAGCTATCACTGTCTGTTTGCTACCATGTCACTGTACACTGTCCGGCAGGAAATCACACTCACATGGCCCCTGAGTGACTTCTAACATGAACCTGAAGGGGAAAATATTCCCTCAGTATGAGGATTTAAATAAGTTAGTAAGTCAGTAACCACAGAAAAAGAAACTTCAAGGGAGCATTTTCTTCAACTGAACAGCTGTTTAGCCAATCACAGAGCTACGACACAACCACAGTTAATACTTTTGATAGGCGTCACAAAATATTCTATTTAAGAAAATATGACAGTATGCTGATTGTGAAATAGTAAAGATTTTTCAGTTAATTAACTCGTGTAAATGCGACACTTAATTGAGTCAGTAATTAGTTGCAGCGCGCGGAAAATTAAAGCTGGTGATGCGCGTCTGGAGTCACGCGCGCAGGACAGGACTGAGGTGTAGTTTATAGCGGTCTTGAGTTGTTGGACATACCTTTATCCGACGGACACTGGCCTCTAGACGAAGCTGTTTTACTGCCTTCTGGGCGATGGCGAGACTGCTGTTGGCGGCGCTGTTGTTTGACATGACTGAGTTCAAACTGAACAGAGCGAAGGACCAAGCAGTCCGTCACATTAACGGTGTCTGCGGTAATGAAAGCACATCTTCCGGTGAGATCCTTCAAAATAAAAAGCCCATTAACTCACTTAGTTTTTACTTCCTCCACCCACAACCCACAATTATAATTAGTGATGCATTTATGTGTGAGTAGATTTTTACTGTTGTACTTGGTTGGAATTGAGCTAATTTGAACTATTCTAGTGGTGCATGTTTTATAAGTTCATTGTATGTTGTAATCTATAAATTAACAAGTAACTATAACTGTCAAATAACTGTATTGGAGTAAATAGGGCGAAATTTCCCTCTGAGCTGTAGTGGAGTAAAAGTATAAAGTAGCATGGATATACTGAAGTAAAGTACAAGCATCTCACAATTGTACTACAGCAATACTTGAGTAAATATCGTGGCATTCCCCCACGGCCACAGCCTACAGCTGTGCTCAAATGCCCACAACTGACAAGCAAACCATCAATATAGTATATAATACGGTGTAGTTTGCACCTAAAACAGGAAACTGGCTTTATTAAAATAAATATATAAATATGCAAATTGCAGATATTCAGAGCAGTAATTAATGTAATCAGCCCAAGGGTGCAACTTTGGAGTGCCATATTATCATTTGACCCCATTTTTTAAAGAAACTTGACTTTTGTACTTGTTTTCTTTAGTAATTGTAGATCCTTATATAAACAATAAGACAGACATTGAAGAAGTACTTCAATGAGATGGAACAAGAATGGGATTAAAGTATCACATGCAAAATCATATTTGGATTCATGTGAATGACTAATAATGGTTGTGACTATACTGACTATGTTGTGAATGCACTAATGTTTAATTGTTAGTGTATGGTTATTGCATAGACATTTTGTTGAGCTCTTGTTGAGCTTCCTCAAGTCTGCAGAATTGTAGTTTATAACTGTATGAAACAAGTTGGCTGAACCAAAACGATCCATCAGTATTTTCTCGTACACAATCAGAGTGTCTGCTCTCTCTGAAATCTCTCTGAAACAAATATCCTCTTGTTCATCCAGTTTTGAATTGTTCAAACCGATGAAAAGCAGCAGGTGGGGATCAGGAGAAAAAGTAATTACTGTAAAAATTCTGTCCAATTTATACAAAAACTATGTGTTTGAATCTATATAACTGTGTTTTGCCTGTGCTGTTTTGTTTCGTTTGAGAATATAGAAATGTTTTCTATAGTGAGATCATCATAAATATTTCTAAAGCTCATGTAAATTATAAAGTATAATAGGAGTGCACGTATGGAATTTCTGAAATTGACAATATGAAGTACAAGTTAAATCCGTTAAAACTGAGAACATCAACATACAATACTGTTAGTCAAAGGCTAATGAGTAAAAAATGAGTGTAAATAGAAATGCAAAATATTACACTTTTCCTTTAAACTCCAATCCCTTGGTAAAGTTCATGAAACTTAATTTAATGTACAGCTCCATTTATCTGTCACCAGCTCATTTTATTTTCAATCTCAGTCCTGGCACACACAAACTTAAAGACAGTGGTGTGCGGCTTGTGTAGCACAATATTTGAGGGATACGAGTCTAATTGGCTGAGTAATGATGTGAAGAAGGCCGGCCTATATAACTCTCCGTGTATTTATACATAGTAGAATGGTAATGATCTGTAGCGACTATTTGATCCTGAGTGAAAAGGCACTGTCCTGTAGAGGGAGCTAAGGAGTCGAACGAGATACCAAGCTCCTGTTAATGCAACGAGGAAGAAGAAAGTGTTCAACGGTCAAGCTGGAACTGGTTCCGGTGTAGCTGGGGGTCACGCAGAGGGGGAGTGAAACATAAAGACTTCAAAATGCTATTACGAGTGAGTAGAATAAGTTTTAGTAAACCTTCCTCTCAGCGTGTGTCATAGCGTAAATAATTTGTATGTAAAATCGGCGGTGACTGTCGTTAGCGCCGCTCGTCGTGTTGGGCTTGTTAGCTAACAGCTTGTGCAACGCTGCTTCATGGCATCACCTCCAAACCTGTCAGCTGCAAACTGTAACTTTACCGATATGCTTTCCGCAGCGAAGACATGGAGTGTTCAGGGTTTTTCTCAAAAGACAGAAAACTTCACCAGCCAAAAATCAATCCGTGTCTTTTTCACTCTCTGTTGGTTTTGGGATGACATAACAGTGAAGCCTGTAGCTGAGAGTAGTGCTGTTAATGTAGACAGAAGATTGAACTGACGTCAGAGAAACCATTGTATTTTCCTTTATTGTTGAAAATGAACACGAAGAGTAAATCGGCTGAAACGATACTATGTTCAATGAAACGTTCACTAAATCTGGTGGGCAAATCTTTTTATAAGTTTGACATTTCATCATATTAATCTCCCCATCACATTGTCAGAAGCCCATAAGCAAATTCTCTTATATCACAAGTTGTTATACACACTCATTGTGAACATCTGATATATTTCACATAAAAATAAATGCTTGTTTTATTCAGATGGGTGTAAAGAAACATATGACCTGTCCCTGACTTAGCGGAGAATAGCTATTATGAGCCAGCATAACCAAATGTACACAATTATGTAGGACAGTACTAAAAATGTGTTTTTTATTACCAACTTTTAGAAATAACCTATGTAATTTAGGCTTTATGTTCTTAAAGTCATGCTTTTGCTTGTAATGTTGATTGCTGTTATGTTTGAGGGAAACAGATCCCAATCCACCACCCCTTTTATTCATTTATGTAATATTGAACTTAGCTGTAGTCTGCTTTTTGATGTATATCATTCCCATGTGTGTATACATATTTTAGTATTTACTGTAAGTATTGTGTATTTTCTGCGTGTCTTTCAGCGAGTGTTGCACATCGGAGGCTTGACACTGAAACACAGCAGGTCCATCCACCACAGTCCTGTATGGAGGAGTCCTCTTATACCCATCGTCGTGGAGCAGACGGTGAGTGAGATGACTGTGTGCTGAGATCTGTGTCAATGCTGCACCATGCATGATTTCCCTATGTAGACACACACCCTCATAAGTTGGTTTTGTTCAGGTTTGCTGATAATATATTCCTCGTGGGGTAAGTACACACAAGAAGAGCCCTTTCACAACTCAAAAAAAACACAGTCCTGTTTTCTTAAACAAACAATAATGTCTGCAAATCCCAGCAGGCTTTTACATGATGCTGGTCTGAAGTAGATTTGTACTGGCAAACACGCTCTGGTGTTTGCTTGGAACAAACAGAGGAAGGACTGATGAGTTACAATGAAAGAAGAATGAGGGAAAGAATAAAGAAAAGAACACCTCCCACAGAAACGTCTAGTGAATCAGGTTTTGATTATATGTCTTAACACAAATGACCAGTGTGTACTCAAACTGTCAGTGCACAGACTGAAAGCTGCATGGTTTTTGAGTGTGCTTTCGATGAACATTATTGCCTCATAAAGCTGTGTATGAAAGAAAAGCAAGAGCTTCCCACAGCTCAGGAAGTCACTGCTCACATGTGCATTATCATTAGATCATAATTGAAGTACAGTTGTTTGCCACAGCATTCGATTGTTAAATTGTTTTGTTCGTATTCTTTAACTTAAAAACAATTCTGCCTTTTTGTGTTTTTTTCCAGGGGAGAGGAGAACGAGCGTATGACATCTATTCTCGCCTCCTCAGAGAGAGAATCATTTGCGTAATGGGTCCTGTAAGTGTCTCCCAGGATGATCAGACTCAGACTGAGTGACTGTTTTTCATTCCTGTGTGTTTTCAAGGTGATTTATATTCTTTCTCTGTCTCCTCTTCTCAGATTGATGACTCTGTAGCCAGTCTGGTTATTGCCCAGCTGCTCTTCCTGCAGTCAGAAAGCAACAACAAACCCATCCACATGTACATCAACAGTCCTGGTAGGACCCTCAGTGTATTTTGTGATGCCCATCTATTTCTTTTTTCCTTCTTCCATTTGTATTTTGCTCTTTCTGTCATTTACTGTTTTTCTGATTTTATGAATGTTTTGATCAGTTGTTGATGAGATAAAGAACAGCTGTGTCCCCTCTTTGATTGGTCGTCACAACCTCTGGCTTCCATAGAAAGATGTGCAGTCATGAAGTCCATAACCAAAACAAATCAAACGTGCAGATCTGCTGATTTTCTTCTTTTCTGGTAGTAAACTGAAGAACTTTTTGTAATGCAAAACTTGGATCGTGAAATGAACTATTAAAACATAAAGTTCTCTTTTAGTTTTTCTATTAAGCCCCACATTCATTAAATGGAATGGGGCAAATGCAAGAGGCAGAGGAAACAAAAGGTTCTGTTAAATCTTAATAATCATTTTCCCTTTTCACTTATGTGTGTTTGTTTTCCTTTAACATTTCAATTTAAGATTTTATATTAAAGCTTTTGCACTTCTCATTTCATGAGGTGGAATTTCCCATTCCATTTTTAAACCTCCATTTCATAATATGAATTTTTCATTTCAATATCTAGTTTCGGGCGGCATGGTGCAGGTAGTGCGTGCGCCTGTTCGCCGGCCTTTCTGTGCAAAGTTTGCATGTTCTTCCCGTGCATGCGTGGGTTCTCTCCGGGCACTCCGGCTTCCTCCCACAGACCAAATCATGCTCATTAGGTTAATTGGTGACTCTAAATTGTCCTTAGGTGCGAGTGTGAGTGTGAATGGTTGTCTGTGTATACATGTTGCCCTGCGATCGACTGGCGACCGGTCCAGGGTGTACCCCGCCTCTCGCCCGTTGACAGCTGGGATAGGCTCCAGCCCCCCACAACCCAGAAAGGGATAGGCGGTATAGAAGATGAATGAATGAATGAATATCTAGTTTCCTTTTTCTTTTAGTATTTAATTCTGGTCATATTATCCTGAGCAGAGCAATATAATAACAGTCTGTCTGCTGATGATCAAATTCACTTTTAATTTTGATTCTGGGTGAAAAACAAACAAATCCCGCATTTTTTTATTTTTATTTTTTCAATCCTTCCTGTCCCTCAGGTGGTGTGGTGACAGCAGGCCTGGCCATTTACGACACCATGCAGTACATCCTTAATCCCATCTCCACCTGGTGTGTTGGCCAGGCTGCCAGTATGGGCAGCCTGCTCCTGGCAGCGGGGACGTCAGGCATGAGGCATTCACTGCCCAATGCCCGCATCATGGTTCACCAGCCTTCAGGAGGCGCCAGGGTAAGGTGGTCTCCCCAGGTCCTTCATTGCTGATCTGAAATCAAGCATGGGGGTGATTACAAAGTCTGAAAGTTCACTGAAGCAGGGAAATACTAACCAGAGTGCTGTGTGTTCAGGGTCAGGCCACAGACATCGCCATCCAGGCCGAGGAGATCCTGAAACTGAAGAGGCAGATCAATAACATCTATGCCAAACACACAGGGCAGCCACTGGAAACCATCGGTAGGTTTGGCCAGCTCTTTGTATTTTTCACACACACACACACACACACACACACACACACACACACACACACACACACACACACACACACACATATTTTCCTGCACAGCAAACGTCAGCAACAGATGGTCCAGTGCTGTCTGTAGTGGTTTTCCTAAAGAACAACCAATCAGAGACAAAGATTGTCCTTTCCTGAATAGATGCTCATTTCTCTCCACCTTTCTCAGAGGGTGTGATGGAGAGGGACCGCTACATGAGCCCTATGGAGGCGCAGGACTTTGGTCTCATCGACCGGGTCCTGGTCCATCCGCCCCAGGCAGGCCAGGATGAGCCTGAGCTGGTGCAGAAAGAGCCACCAGCGGCAGCCAGTCCCCCTCCACAGCCGGAGACTCAAGCCCCTGAGCAGACCTCCACAGGGACAAATCCCCCCTCCTCATACAAACCTGAGCCATGAACCCAGCGCAGAGCTGTCTGGATGTGATACCCGACAGTTCTCGAGAACAAGGCCGAGCCTCCGTGGTTTGTTTGTCTTGTCTTTAAGTGGCCTCTTTCTTCCCCTTAACCAACACTCTGCAGTCTCCACAGGCGCAGGCATCATGTTCAGTGAGCAGAAAGTAACGTCTTCACATGGATTGAATCCAATGTCTGGTACAGGTCCTTTTAAATTATTTAGTTGATTGTGGTTTAGAAAATAAAAGTCAAAGAAGTGGCAGATGAAAAGTCATCAGCAGTAGTCAGTCATCTTTTTGACTCCACACACAGCTGTGAAGGAAACAGTAGTGTTAAGCTCATCTTTGTGCTTGCAAAGTGAAAGCAGAGATAGATAAGATGCTGCTCTGTGAGTTTATTCAGGGGAGGGGAGGCCTGTTAGGACTGTGGAACCATCTTGTTGTGTTCTTCTTTGCTGCAGAGATGAAGAGTGGAGAGGACCTATATGACCTGTATTCAGTATGCATATTTGTAATAAATACGATCACTTTGACCACAGTTCACGAACATGGACATCTTGTTCTTCATCCATAATTGTCTCAGTTTCATCCCGTTATCGAAAGATCTTCACATGCACAGTATCTGAATTGCTGCAGTTACACTTTCACACTTCATAAAGTACCTTTCATCCTGAACTCCTTCTTCCATTTCAGACATCAGCACCCCGACAGACTGCACTGACATTAAACTGGTGGAAGTCAGGCACCATTTTCAGCCTGCAGAGAGCTCTGTTCCCATGCAGTGATTGGGTGTAACAGTAGTATTGCTACTACTGTACCCACTGTGCAGAGTTTAAAAAAGATGGAAAAGCCATGGCAAAATGTTGCAGCAATTTCCTAAAATAATTTTAGAACAAGAACACTTAACCCTTTGTACTTCACTGCAAAAAAAAGGACATGCGTACCTTTACAACAGAAATCTGGGGCACCACCCAAAGAAAACAGAATCCTCTTACAGGATTCAGTGTCGTGTTTTGTGGCAGAGATGTCTGTTTCAAAGGGGATGAAGTACAGGACAAGTTCTCTAACTTCTTTTAACTTAAACTAAGACTTTCCATGTTTTACTGTACTTTCACTCTTCAAGAAGAAAAGTCCTCTGTCAAACGATCTTGGCTCAAGAGCTCCATCTAGTGGAGTTGAGACGCCACTGAAAAACAGGTCAGGGAAGTGCAAGTTCAATTCTGGACTGTGGAGAGTCGGAGCTCCAGCCACTTTAAGAAACCTAGAACAGGAATAATGAGACCACTGATTTATCCCAGTTGTCCTAATCCAGTGGGAAGTCAGGATTTAGAGGTCAGCTACAGAACTATGGTGTAAGATCGCGGTCAAAAAGACGTGTCCATAATTAAAGTTTCGTATTTGTAAAGTTGACAATTTGTGTGTCATAAAAGTTGTTTTACAAGAAAAAATTCCGCTGTCTTATACGTGAGTCTGTGAAATTGGGTTCGGGTTACGAGTGTTTTTATATGAGTATGAGTCTAAAAGCTGTGAGTGCAAAGTCTTGAGAATACAACTCATTTTTCTACGACTACAAAGTCTTCACTGTGAATACGAATTCAAGTTTACGGGTACGACTCGAAAAGTGCTGAGATGACGTCACTCAGGTCACAGTCGAGTCGCAGGGGAAAGTAATCGATCGGCGATTCCTCCAACTGCGCATGCGCCTGCCCCAGACGCAAACATGCAGGGCAACGCCACCATCCCCGGAGAGACTTCACTGGCAAAGCTTTCAAGTCTCACCCATTGGGTGTAAGACACATGTATTTCAACCCATTCACATGTTCACACGCCATATCTTGTATTTCTCACACAGACAAATTACCAGTATAATGCCCACCAAGTTGAGCAATTTTTTATAAAACAGTGGAACAGGTAGAGGAAGTGGTGATGTGTCGGTCGCGGACGAAATGGATCTTTGAAGTGAACGAGCTGGAGCGGGAGCCGCTTTTTTTACGCATGGGGAAGGGCGGGGGTTACACACACACACACACACACACACACACACACACACACACACACACACACACTTGCACTAAGAAATGCTGAATTGAATAAATAATTTTATTTGTACCAATTTATATGTCATTTTCAGATCAGACCCCCGTCCCCACCCCACCCCTCACTGCCACTGCCAAATCTCACTCTGAACTCAGTTCAAAACTTGAGGGCAGGCGCATGCGCAGTTGGAGGAATCGCCGATCGATTACTTTCCCCTGTGACTTGACTGTGACCTCAGTGACGTCATTTTCAGCACTTTTCGAGTCGTACCGTAAACTTGAATTCGTATTCACAGTGAAGACTTCGTATTCGTAGAAAAATGAGTTGTATTCTCAAGACTTTGCACTCACAGCTTTTAGACTCATACTCTTATAAAAACACTCGTAACCCGAACCCAATTTCACAGACTCACGTATGTGACAGCAGAATTTTGTGTAAAACAACTTTTATGACACACAAATTGTTAACTTTACAAATATAGACACATCTTTTTGCCAGCTATCTTACACCATAAGAACTCTAAGGTGATTAATCAGTCAATGAAACCTGTGAATGTTGTCGGCAATGCTGATCATGCTGTGCTTGTAAATTCATGAAATTCAAATTATAATAATATCATTTTAATGGTCATCTTTAAAAAATAACACTGCATGTCATTTTAGGGCCATCTGCTGAAGAGATCAAATCTCATTCAAAATGTGAGATTAAGATTTTGTTATGCTTTATTTTGTGGGCAGTGCCAATCCTTCCAAGTTACCTGTACATAACTGACCAGGCTTCCTCTACCACATCTGGGAACAACACTGGCTCAACAGTCAGTCCTGCTATCATCCAGTCACATAACCCGAACCCAATTTCACAGACTCACGTATTTGACAGCGGAATTTTATGTAAAACAACTTTTATGACACACAAATTGTTAACTTTCCAAATACGAAACTTTAATAATGGACACGTCTTTTTGACAGCGATCTTAAACCATACAGTACAGAACAAGTTGTCTTCCAAATTCTCCAATTATGCCACTCCACTTATGCCAATTATGCCCTTTTCACTCTTCAGTATAAATACTTGTATAGAGGGATATTCCCTGCTTTAATACCCTTTGTAATTGGAAGCTTTTTTCCCACTTGCTTGGATCTATTTTACCAGAATGTCTACGTTTTCATCCCATCTTAACTTTCACTTTTCCTCTCATTCAAAAAGGAGCAACACAGCAAGAACATCAATACAAAAGTCCTGAAATAAATCATTTCTCATCATTAATGCACTCACATTTCTCAGTCACTATGGTTCGATTTTTTAAGAATGCAGATTTTCTGAAAAATGTATATGGAAAATACTGTATTTTTCAGGTGAAAGTGAAAAACCACATACCCTCTTGACTAAGCTTTTGCCCCAAAGACCCTTGATGATCATGCTACTGTCAATCAAAACTTTGCCTTGCAAACTGTTGTCTATTTAATGCACAGAGCTGACCATAAACAGGCAAGAGGTCGTGTAACTGCAGTAAAAACCTCAGTTAAGACATATTCTGAATGCACTGTATATATGTCCAAAGAATGCTCCTGAAAGCTGAATAACATCATCACATCCCACGTCTTAATCTTAAAATGCTACATTAGGAAAAAGGCCTCATTGTTTACATTATAAAATCTGGAATATTGTCATATTTGGAAAGATAGTGGAATACCGATGTGAGATTTTAAGCGAATTTTGGATCCTTGATTCAGAGAGAAGATAACCAAAAGGTGGTGAACACTGACATAACCCAGTAAGTTTATGCATGAGGATGTATTCTCTCAACATCTGGGCCCAGGTCATCGATAACAGCCAGTCAGTCTTACTGTTCTCAAACCACGCTCAGCTGAAAGTGTCTGAGCTGTGCCATCAGAGCATCATGGTGCTTGTGGGAGCTCTGGAAGAACTGCTTCCCCGTCTGCAGGTTCTGGTCTGACAGGAAGCGCTCCGCCAGAGTCTGCTGTATGGCCTTACGCTCACACACCCTGAAGCGAATCCCGTGGCTCACGTTTCTCAGAGGCTCCACTATCAGCATCCCGCTGGGGCCGGGGCTTGAGGCCGGAAACACTTTAACCTGTTGACAGAGGGAGGGATCGCGGGCTGATGTTCATGTTTTATATGTTTCCAGGATCAGAAATCAACCAGAAAAAGTCTGCAGACCTTAAAACAAAGCTTAAGCAATACCACAACCCTGCAATGGACCCTGTCACCATGAAGGTCAGTTTTTGTGGACGCAGCCATGGATTTGACTGCAATTGAATAGAGTTGAGCTGCATTCAATGACTGCAGTAGACAGTAAGATACTGGCCTCTGGTAGTTTTATGTGGAAATGAATGTTGATGAGTGATTTTCCATGAGTATTTACAGCTTTTCCCTTGTCTAGTTGGTAGTAAATCTCTGCACAGTAAACTGCAATAGAATCCTTAATTTCCCCCTGGTTGTTCTCAGAGGAGATCAGTACCATTTTGGGCAGATAATCTCTGTAGATCTTCAGCAGAGGGTCAACACGATGCAGGTAGTCCAGGCTTAAGGTTTCTCCGCCTGATGAGCTGGTCAGACGCTTCCAGTGGAGGAAGGTGTGGACGTGGAGAGCAGCTCCGTTCATCCATTGCTTCACCTGCACATGGAAGGTCGAAGGATGCCATGACACACCCTCAATCTAGGGTTCACTCTTTTAAGCTCTGTGTTCCAAGGATTATCTCACTTCTTGAGGAGTGACACCAATTGTGCTAGCAGTTGTGAAACAAGCAGCAATAAGAGATGTACAAGCACCACTGTTCCTATTATTTGTAATTCTGTATTTTGTATCAGTGACAAAGCCAACCCCGGTAGAGCTGAGAGCGCTCCTCTCCTCTAACATCATCCTCTCGTAGAGCTCCGTCAGCTCGGATCGCAGCTGTCTCTCGTAGCTCTCCAGCAGCGCTGCCATCTTGTGCTGGTCATTGGCTGCACCAGGAATCTGCCATGGTAGATGATTTTTACATAGAGTCATCATGTCTTCAGACTTAAGTTCATTATGAAATATATTAGTTTGGGTCAGGCTTTGTGATTCTTCTGTACTGTATTTCATATTTTAGACCTTAACATAGTCTTGCTTTGAGGCTCTTATAATAAGATATTATTATTCTGTCTAAAATCCAGCCACCTGTTTGAGAAACTCGCTGGCAATCGAACTGATGTCTGACCACGTGTCAGCCCCGAACATTCTGTGAATGGGGTCTGGAGGTGGGGGGTGGGCTTCAGGGCTAGACGAGCCCAGCCCAGTGGTCTGATGATGGGCTAGCATCTCAAACAGGACTGAAAGGGCAAGTGCAACAACACCCACACCCCCATAACTCACCTACAGAAGCAACACACACACAGGACACAAAGAAAATTACAGTTAGACATGCAAACATTATCAAAACCTTTTAGATGAAGTTGTCTGAATATTTATATTACGTCATTTCACACTCTGCATGTAGAATATGGCCGTTGCTAATCTAAATGCTAAACCCATTATCATTTATTTAGTATTTTAGTATTGTATGGACTTTTACTGCTTCATTTATGTTTTGGACACTAGTCTATACTTTCATTTCTATTCCTAAGAATACAATTTCCTGATTTTATTGTTTGGGAGCAAACCCTCCAAATTTCCACAGTGTTTCAGGTCTTATGTATTTGGAGTTTTGCTTAGGCTGTTTCCTGTTTTATTTTGAAGGATACTCTCTTCATGTGTCATGTTTTGTATGTGTGTTTCCTCTCCTGTTCTCTGCATCACCTGTGTTTTATTAGTTAATTACCCTCTGTGCTTGAATCCCTACGCTGGCTCACTGTTAGATTTCAAATTGATTCTGCAGCTTGAAAGTACGTCCCTTTCCTCTTGTACCACTCATACCGAGCTAAATGTACTGTACTGAATGGCTGGGAGCCTGAATAGCTGTAAAACCAAACAGGAGTGTGATCTGACCGTGCTGTTTCCTCTGAAGAGGGTGAAGAGGTCACGGTTGAAGGCCAACCTCTGTTGCTGGGTCATGCCACTCTGTAAGGTGGAGTATTGCTGCTCCAGAGCCCAAGAGGAGTTCAGAGACAGCAAAGAGGCCAGTGAGGCGTCCATGGAAGCATCAGGAAACAGGCCTGCATGGCTGGAGAGTTATATCATTCTGGGCGGGACTGATCCAGTCAAATTTTCAGAACATGTATTATGACTCAGCTGTCTGTATGTGGACCACGCAATGATTTTAGCCCAAATTTTCAATTTAAATTCATTTGATTTCGCTGGCTCTTTGCATACCTGGCGGTGTCGTACAGACAGTCTAGGGTCTTTGGAGTAGTACTGCAGTTTATTCCCATCTCAGCATCCAGAGTGACTGGAAACAACCACACAGAAACCGAGGTGACGATGAAAAACCTCAGCAGTGTCGCTGATCATTCAGCAGGAAGTCAACAGTTTGTGTTCAAGCTTCAGCCACTGGGTACAAAGTCTGAACGCATGCAGGACGGATGCACACACACACACACACACACACACACACACACACACACACACACACACACACACACACACACACACAGAGCAAACACACTGATCAAATACACAACAGAACATAGGTTTTAGGTTTAGAGGAAAATTCTGTTCAGTCCGTTTATTGGGACAAGTCTTTATAATGTCTAAATATCTGAATGTTAGCTCAGCTATGATAATAAATATGCAGACAGAAAGCATATATTGTGATGGCAGATACGCAGGTACTGGTGTAAACTAACAGAACCAGGCAGAGAGGGAAAGTGGAGACTGAAATTGTTCCAAAATTCCCAGAAATTTTGGTATTAGAGCAACAAAGCAGCTGGAAAATTGCATTGTTGCTTCTGCAATGAAACAATAAAACACTTTACTTTAGCACCAATCTCAGAACCCATCAGCATCATCTTGTGACTGTTTATCCTCTTGGGTCAGTGGTCAGTGTGTCCGGGCTTTCAGTGTAGACAGCAGATATCCAGAGCAAGACTTCCACTTAGCATTGTTCACAGTCTGATTAGCAGCTTGAGATGCAAGAATGGAGATATCTGCATATGAATCGGACAATGGTTTCAGCCGGCGTCTCTCAGAACATGAAATAGTGACAGATGCTGAACTTGTTTTAAAATATTTGAAATGTGAAGGGCTGCTATCAAAACACGACTTATGAGTCATGTGTTCATGATTGTTTTGTCAGGACGAAGAAACGCATCAATCTGTCTCCAGACTTCAACCAGAAAACACTGTCATGCTCCCATCTGTCATTCTTTCAGCATGCACACACACACGTCAGTGATCTGTGGGCTGTCAGCTGCAGCTTTTGCGGTGTGTTCAAGCGCAACTTTTAACAGAAGACCTGAGGCAATGCAAAACAGTTGGTAAGGTGGTAATATTTTACATTTACACACAGCAAGCAAGGCCTCGAATAAGTGTTGATATTTATGCCAGGGAATGCCTCGTGTGCAGGATACAAGCAGAAATAAATGACCAAGATGTGAGACATAACTAGAAAGAAAATTACTGAGTGAAGGTATTGATTCTTTATATTTAACAGTCTGAGTAAACTACAGATTTTCTCATACTAATTTAGAATCAAGTCTCTACTTCATACATGCAGCGTTCTGAAAGAAAGAACTGATCTCATGGGAGAAATGGCCTGGCTTACTGACAGTCAAATCAATTGTCCCTAAGCCCGAGGC
The DNA here is from genome assembly GCF_039877785.1 of Chaetodon trifascialis. Classification (NCBI taxonomy): domain Eukaryota; kingdom Metazoa; phylum Chordata; class Actinopteri; order Chaetodontiformes; family Chaetodontidae; genus Chaetodon; species Chaetodon trifascialis. Next base: position 6,385,095 of record NC_092070.1, read on the forward strand.
CAATCTGTCCACCAAACTTCAGGAAATCCATTCTGAAGTGTTCCCCGCTGACACACAGAGAGACGAACGCGGTGAAAATATAATGTCCTTCACAGAGGTGATGAAACCTCAACTGTGCATCAAATAAAAGCATTTATATCAGTATCTGACACATCAGGACACGTAATGTAATATATATTACATCAAAGCACAGCAGCCTGTATGAAACTACATGAATCAAACTGATAGCGCTGCGCTGTGCGTGTGCATCCGTGGATGTGAGAACATGTTTTGAGCGGGCCACAGTTACCGTAATTAAATTTACGTACACATCAAATTTCTTCTGTGAAAATATACATATTGTGAGAAGGACCTCATTTAAAATGCTTTCAAAATTAATTTGCCCTAATTTAAGAAACAGCAAGATTCTTGCTGAGATGCTGCATGTTTATAGAAACTGTTGGTTTTTAGCTGACGTTTGGTTAGATTTCATATGTTCTTCAATTCTGTGGACAGTATAGATACTGTGTATAGACTGGAGTTACTGGCTGCTGCAGCCATCCCTCCTGTCCATACTGACTGTGAAGCAATCCTTTCCTGGTGCAAGGAAATGAGGGACAAAGCTCATATTCCTTGTTTTTCAAAAATCCATTTTTAAGTTCAGCTGAATCTAGCGTGAGACTTCAGCAGTCTGAGTTAGTGCTGCCTCCAGGAAACAGCTCTATACTCAAATTCAGACACTGACAAAGGCTACTCAGCTTTTATATGTTACCAAACTAAATTTAAAGCTGCAGCTGATACCAGCTCTCTCTCCTACCTGCTGCCTTTCTCACTTCCTGTACAAGCCCAATGACAGTCCACATGCCAAAGAATACCGAAGAGGCTTCTCGGGAGCTTCGAGGTTCGGCAGATTTGTTCACGAAGCAGTCAGACAGCACGCTCAGTGCTTGCTGGCCTGTGGATGTTAGTCCTGGCTACCTGCAGACTTTAAGAGTCGCTGCTGCAGTTTGGTTGACAGACAACTTTTAGGGCTTATTAGTGTTTAGCATTTTGACTTAAATACTTATTTCTGCTACTTTCATGATACCACATGCCTATGAGTTGGTAGATTTTGTTATATACTAGTCTGATGTTAGTCTGGATTTGTCCCAGCAGTCATGTACTGTAGGTTTATTGCAAGTATTATTCTTACAACTATGGCCCAGCAAGGAAACAGAAAGAAGGCATTTCATATTGAAAAGAGACCCTCTTGATTTGTTTAACTCAGACTCTTAAAGCCTCATATTAGCTTTGCTGAACTTCAGAATGCACAAAAAAAACCCTGCAAATTGTCTCCCATCCTTTACAGTGGAGTGACATTATGAAGGGTTGGGCCTAACAGACAGTTTGACTTAGCAGGAAAAGCATGGGCGTTAATTAACTAACCCATTCTCTATGTCTATTTCTCTAAGTGTCCCGGTGAGTGTTGGGCAGGTTTCTTCTGCAACTTCTCCCGCTCCCTCTGTGGTTATGCAGATCTCAGTCTAGGTGCGAAAAAAACAACAATTCTTATATTCAGGTGATTATACACTCATGAAAACATAACAATGATTATTTTATTCCATTTTTGCTGATAGATCCTCCCAAATCCTACACCCTGTGCTTTTCCGACTGTGACATGTCAAAATGTCTTCAATGAAAAGGCACAGGCAGAAAGAATGATTACAGCAATACACAGACCAGACCTAAGAATGCAAAACATATCCTTTAAGTTAGCATATACTTTCAACTTTTCATTGTCATTTTGAGTAGTCGTTGCAGGAAAAGCAACAGAATAACATTAATGCACAATGAATGTTCCATTTATTGATGCCAGTGTACGGCTTCATGACACCAGGACACCACAACTGACTTTTAACAGGTCAAAACAGTTGCTGTGCTTTAAAGGCACAGTCTTTGGTCCAAAAATATGTAACTGGGTAGCCCTGGTATCAAATTTCAAAGTGGAAAATTTAAACCAGCTGTTAGTTCTCAGGTTACACATCATTCTTGTAATAAACTGAGTAACTGTATCTTACCTCACATCAGTAACATTGGTAAACACAGCAGTAAAACATCAATTAAGACTAACACAGAAATGCCCTTTATATCTATACATCAAACTCTTTCTGTAAAACTACTGACGACACCACATTATTTATTCATACCAAGACAATTTTAATGAGAACACAATTAAGATTAAAGAGAGGCTGCAGTGTGTTTGCTTGATTGTTTCCCTTTTTTGCATGCAGTGTGTGCGTCCTTTCCTCTGCGTACCCTATTTGCCCTTATAAAGTGGTTGTGGAGTGGCGTGCCGTGACCGTGTGCAGGCGGTGAGATCGCGTGTGAGAGTGTGTGTGTATGAGGGTGTGCACAGCGTGTCTGTATCGCGCAGACATCAGGTTGTACAGTAAAGGATTGACAGCAGCGCTGAGGTAGAAGAGGACAAAGGACACCAGGTTGAAATACTGAGAGAGATAGTAAAAAACATGGTGTAGGTGTGTGTCAGGGTGTGGGTATGTCCCGTTGAAGGGTGTGTCATCGTGTGTATTACCATTGTACAGGTCGGATGGTGTCACAGCATATGTGTTTGTGGTGGGAGGTGTGTGATTCAGTGTGTTTTGTGATGTCCAGTTTTGCATGGTAGTGAGTGTGTGTACATCTCTGTAGCACTTCTGGTTGGCGTGTGTGTTGGTGTCTGTGTCACTATGGAAACTAGTGTCAAGTTGTGCATCATTATGTGCTGCATCATTGTGTGTTTCAGTCTGTGTAGTCTTATGTGTGTCTGTCTGAATGCCAGGATCCAGATGACGTGTGCTCGTGCCAGTGTGAAGAGAGTGTTTGTCTGCGCCGGTATCATCCGACTGTGTGTCCATGTCAGTGTGCATCTCAGTTTGTGTGTCTACATGAGCGTGTGTGTTGCTTTTGACTTCGGGCTTTGCGCAGATACCACAGCGTGTTTCTTCTCTCTCTGTGTGAGCCTGGGCGCTCATCTTGCCAGTCTTGACGTCCATGTCTGAGTCTGAGTGGCTAACGGGTGTAGCAACAGTGTGTATGTTGATATCAGGGAGAGTGCTAACGCCTAAGTGTGAGCTTGCGTCTGTGTTTGCGTCCTGTCTGTCAGAACCCAGAGTGAAGGAGAAAATGGTCCGACCCACATGGAAGGGCAGCCAGCACAGGACAAACGCCAAGACAATCACTCCTGGAGAAGGTGAAGGGACAGAGGGGCAGGGAGGGAGAAAGGACAGGGGGGAGACATCAGAATCGGTAATACCTGAAGCAAAGGTGGTAGAAGATATCTCTGAAATATCCAATCACACTAACCTAACCAACTTTATTTTTAAGCTGTGTCAAACATTTCCCTGTTCACATCATTATTAAAAAAACATTTTGAAAGTGTCAGGTCAGCTGTGTCGACACTTCAGCTCATATGTTAGCGGGCTAACGTTAGCTGTCAGCAGCAGTGGTTGGTCCACAGGGTGCATGAATCACGCCCTGTTATTAACGGGGGCTGTCCCAGCCGTGCAGTAGCACTAATTCAGCACTAGCTTCCTCCTGATCCTGCCTCCATCCAATATGAGTGGTGTAGGGTGCAATGAAATCATTAAACATTGGCATTCACGAGTGAATAGCTGATTGGCCAATCAACAGCCCAGACAAGGGAAGCTGAGAAACAGAAATTAATGCACATTCAGCATTTCTGTTGAATTTAGAGGTTTGCATGTCTCTCATTGGCTGTAGACCCACCCAGGTCAATAACCATCAGCCACCACTGGCGATCAGTTAGTTCAGTTAGCATAATAAGTGTAAAAATTTAGTCAAAATGAATCTCTGCGTAAGCACTTTACTACTGTAAAGGAAGTGCCAAAGGGTGTGTGGTGGCGAGTGTTTCTCACCCAGCATTTTGACAGTGTGACGGTGACTCTGCTCTCTACGGCTGCTCTGTGGGCGGAGCCACAGTGTCCGTCCAATCAGGCTGTAGACCAGGCCCAGGATGCAGAATGGAACCAGGAAGTACAAGTTGGAGAGAATCGTCATGGCCGACAACAGTCCAGAGGAGATGGCGTAGTGTGTGCAGCGGCATTCTCTCTTGTCAGCCTCTCCTCTGTAGCGCCCTTCTTCCCTTCCTCCTCCCTCATCTTCTTTCATCTTATTTTGCCGCTCTCCCTCAACTTCATTCTTTCCTTCTCCTTCACCTCCGTCCTGATCTCCTTGCATCCTCTCATCTTTTTCGCCTATTGCCAGATTTCTCTCTCCTTTCTCTCCAAACCATTTTAATTCTGCGATTCTTTCACTCAGTTCCTTTTTATGTTTTTCTTCCCAGTTTATCCCCTCTAGCCCTCCATCCATCAAGGTGATATGTCCACTTCCTTGTTCCCTTCCACCTATCATGAACCCTCCTTTTTCTCCTTCCCTGCCTGTCCACCCTCCACCCTCCCTCCATTGGCTGACCCCTGGCTCCTCTCCCCCAACTTCCACCACTCCAACCATGACCAACACCGGTGCTGCACTGACGGCCGCACCCAGCCAGAGGCAGCCAATGAGAGCCCTGGTTCTGCTCCTTGTCACCAGGGTCTTGGCGGTGATTGGCCAGCAGACTGCCACATACCTCTCCAGGGAGAGGAAGGTGATGTGGAGGATGGTGCAGAAGGTGCAGCACTCTGAGAGGAACATCGTCAGCTTACAGGTTAGCTCTCCAAAGGGCCAGGGCCAGGGCCTCCACAGCTGGGAGAGAGAGAACAGTAATTTTACCCTGACGACATCTCCATTTTCACCTTTACTCCACTTCATGGCAACACAGCTGTCACACTAAGGTGTGCACAGGCCTTGTTTAAAGGGCACAGCCTGGGTTTACTAACCAACCTGGAATGCTTTATTGGGAGGAAGAACATGTTTCAGACAGAAACAGTGATGTTTTACAACAAGACAGTGGATTTAGCCAAGAACCAATTAAAATGTGCGAATCAACCCAAGAGAAAGACTGATGATACATGTGCCAACTGTAACTGATTTCTACAAAGGTGAGAACGTACAGTGTAGTCTCATCTTCCATTGCCATTGTGCAGAGGAAATGACCACAGAATCATGTCAGAAAACTCTGGGTATGACATGACTCTTGAGTGTAATAGAAGCAAACTTAATTTGGCAGCAGGGATTCCCCTCAGGGGGAGACGGCGATGGCTTGTTTAAACCACTTTTGGACCACAGTTCTCATTAGGAAGCAAATGCATCACGCCCCCGTCTTCATTCACATCAGTGCTCTGTAATTTGTGTTGTGATGCACCTTTAGACAAAACATCAGTATGATTTATATCACCATATCACCATATATGCATGCATGTAAAAAGGTGCACCTTGGACGTGTGTGTGTGTGTGTGTGTGTGTGTGTGTGTGTGTGTGTGTGTGTGTGTGTGTGTGTGTGTCTGTGTGTGTGTGTGTGTGTGTGTGTGTGTGTGTGTGTGTGTGTGTCTGTGTCTGTGTGTGTGTACCTTATACAGGTCCAGAGGCAGCAGCAGCAGTATCAGCAGATCACTCACAGCCATGCTGCTCAGGTAGAGGTATGTAGAGCTTCTCATGTGTGGTCGGAGCCAAACCACCAGAATTGTCAGTATATTTCCCAGAAGGCCGAAGAGCATCAGTAGAATGCAGATGATAGTCACACACACTAGAACATGAAATATTGACGTTTCATCAGAATCACTTTGTATTCATTTCACAACTGTACCCATTGTCAGACATGGATGGAAAATGAGGAATATTTTGAATTTTACTGGATCATGTTAATTGTACCAGTCAGCCTGTGAAAATTTAAAGGAATAGTTCAACATATTGGAAAATCGGCTTTGCTTTCTTACTGGACGAGAAGACTGATATCATTCTAATGTGTATGAGCTAAATATGAAGCTACTGCCAGCAGCCAGTTAGCGAGCAGCTGGTTAGCATAGCTTAGCACAAAGACTGGGTAAAAACTTCAATTTCCTGCTCCGCAGCTGCTGCACAACAATTGTCCTCACAATAAATCAAGTCTGACTACATTAGCAATTAGCAGGATACCACATAAGTTCAACATCCGCCTCCTAGCTGGGAACCTTTCTTGCATGTCATGCCCCTCTCTCTCAACCATATTTCCATATTTTTGACATTGACTGTCAAAGGCAGAATGCTAATATATGATATATACAATTGTAAGTCCTGTTGCGTACACAGATCTCTGTGTTGCCACTGAGCTGAGTGAGTCAAACTGAGTCAAACCAGGAAGAAAAACAGAAAAGTACAGAAAATCTGCGAAATGACCAGGACTGTCCAAACATTGGCATTAAAATAGTGTCTTCAAGTGGGACCCCTTTCACTTAAGAGTATGAAGCTGAGTGAAAAAAAGAGGTTTCCAGAGCCTTTAATGCTAAGCTAAGCTAACCAGCTGCTGGTGGTAGCCTACTGCACAGACAGGGGAGTATTTCTAACATCTCTCATGTTAGTCTCAGCAGCAAATGGGCATATTTCCCAAAACGATGAACTATTAATCTAATATCAAAAGCAAGACAGAATTGATCTGATGGGGGTGAATTGTGCTGTCCAGGTAACACCATTTGCTTAAGTCAAACAAGATAAACATGAAATAAACACCAGCCAAAAATCTTGGCTGGTGTAGCTTTGAATTTCAATTTTAAAACGTTATGCAGTAACACGTTTTTGCTTTTGTTTTTTACCCACCTAACTCAGTCAGTCCAAACACAGACTCATCCCACATGCACTCTTGGTTCAAGCAGTTCTCTGGGAAGCCTGGAGGGAGGTTACAGTTTTCATCTTCACAGTCACCCAAATCCAAAAGATCCATGATGACGCAGGATGGGGCTGAACAGAAAAAGTGAAAGCGGAGAAAGCAGCGGGGGAGAGGTGTGTGTCCCCCAGGTTACAAGGCGCAGAGGTGACGCACACCGATGGATTTCCTATGATGCTCGATCACAGCCAACGCTGAGGGCGGTGGTAAGGGTGGACAACTGCTGTCTGTTGTGAACGAAAGAAAAAGAAAACACATATGAAGACATTTGTAAGAAATCGCCCACAGTAATCATGTGATATGCTGTATGTGAACACACATACATGGACAATGTGCACTTTGAGACAGCTAAACCCAGGGTTTAAATCAACTCTACATGCCACTGTGTATGTTATGTTTATGTTACTTATTACTTCAAAATCCCTAAAAGATCAGCCTTTATTAACACAGAAAATTGCTGTATGACCATCGGCACACACACCTTCAATATCAGCGTAGTCAATCATCATTTTATCACTGAAGTCAGCCATACAATAAAGATGAACCAAGTAAAGAATCAACGTATCACTTCTGCATCCACTCGCAAACCAACCTGTACATAACACCCTACATTAGTGTTTGTAGCTACAAGAAATTACAGTCATTCACAAATACACACACACACACACATACACAAAACATGCAAACTTTAACTTAAGGTGAAATATTGTGATATACTCACTGACTGAGAGGAGCTCCAGTTCCTGGTGTTTCACCTGCTGCAGTCGCTCTGTTGTGCTTTGAACAAGACTTACATGCACACACACAAAAACATCTATCCCTCCCCTCACTCACTCTCTGCTCTTATTGCTTCCTCTCTCTTCCTCTTGACTCATCTTTGACTGTCTGAACGACCCTGTACAGTTTAGTTGTTTCACATTTTGCCACTCTGTAGGAATTGAAATAAAAAATTTTCCCATTAAATGACATTTTCAGTACTTTATAGCTCGCAAAGTCATTTCAATGTAATAATAGCTTCAAGACCAGGATATAGTAAAACACTTAAATCTTTAATTATCTTTTATTAGATCTGTAATGTATAGTATAGCAATAGGCAGTGGTGCAGGAAGTACTAAGATCCTTTACTGAAGTACAAGTGTCAGTATCACAATGTAAAAACACCCCATTACACAGAAAAGTCCTGCATTCAATTTCCCACCAAAGGCAGCAGTACTGTCAGCTAAATGTACTTCAGCAGTCAGTGTTCAGAATAATGGCCCCTGTAAGTGAAATATTACATGTGTGTCAACCAGAGGGAAAGACTGATGATGCATTTGCCAGCTGATTTCCACAAAGGTGAGAATGAGCGTGAACATGTGGTCAGACCAGAACTGGCAGGTTAAAACACACCCTCAGTGCAGCATGCAGTTACCAGAATAAGAGCAAGATGATAAAACTAGCATGACTGCCTAGCTTCCATTAACATTTTGAATCATGCACCTTTTATAACCACACGATATACTTTCTTAGAAACCTAAATGAAGCCATTCTTTTAAAGGTTAGATTATTATTTAAGATATAAACTAAAAAAAATTGGCAGGATAACGTTGGAGGACCTCAACACAAGCAGTTAAAACAACCAGAGACTTAACAGAACAATGGCAAAGTGTCAGGTAGAAGAAAACAGTGAAACTGTCCAAAAAGAAGCCTATTGATTATGTATGATTTTTACATTTTTTTAAATACAAAATACAGCCAGAGATGTGCATAAAATGTTCCTAAAAATATTAGGAAAACTCATTACTGATGCAATATTCACAGATCATCTGCTCAAAATCCATCCAAATGGCTGGTTTTACACCAACTTCCTGCCTACAAACAGGAACACTGATTTCAGACACAAAAATAACTCCAAAAATGGCGACAAGCATTGATGCGTCAGACACAGCTGTAAAGAATCACACACAGAAATACTTACAGAAGTCAAAACTCTCTTAACTGTAAGAGTGAACTGCTCCAAGCAGCTGTTACCACAGCTTCTACGTCAGCTGCAAAGGATGTTAATGGTACACCACTACTGACTGGTTATGTTAAAAAAAAAAACAACCAAAAAACCAACAACAAATAAATAAATAAAGAATTGCAAAATTTACAATAATAATTAAAACAATTTGTATTTTCTCACACATACAGTACAGTTTCATCCTCCATTGTCATTGTGCCAATGACAGGGCCGTGCAGAGACCTTTGGAGGGACAGGTGCTCAAAGTTAAAAGGGGGCACATGGAGCACGAATCTGAAACACCATACAGAAACATACCTTGCATTATAAATGGTTGAATGGTAGCAACCCATATTCATAAAGAATGTAACATGGAATCACAACATACCATATCATTGTCCACACCTCATATATTTGTTAGAGGCCAGTGCAAAGCAAAATTAGTCTCTGTGTTACCTGATGGGGTACATTAAACAGCTGCTGTTGAGGGGGTTGGTGAGGAGGCTGCTGCTGCTGATATGACATTTCATACCTTTTCAAAAATTGTACTGTATAGCCAAATTTAATCCATTCATAATCTGCCCTTTATTATTCCTAGTGCTAAATTAATAAAATAAAAAAAATTAAATGGTATAGAAATCATGTATTTAATTATTTTTGTGCTTTTATTCAGTTTGACTGTCGACTCAGCAAGGTTCTAAAACTTATATAATTTGTATGCATATTATATTTAATTTAGGGCTGCACGGTGGCGCAGCAGGTAGTGCAGGTGCCTCACAGCAAGAAGGTTGCCAGTTCAATCCCCGGGTCAGGCGGGGCCTTTCTGTGTGAAGTTTGCATGTTCTTCCCGCGCATGCGTGGGTTCTCTCCGGGTACTCCGGCTTCCTCCCACAGACCAAAAACATGCTCATTAGGTTAATTGATGACTCTAAATTGTCTGTAGGTGTGAGTGTGAGTGTGAATGTTTGTCTGTCTTTGCATGTGGCCCTGCAATTGGCTGGCGACCGGTTCAGGGTGTACCCCGCCTCTCGCCCATTGTAGCTGGGATAGGCTCCAGCCCCCCGCAACCCCGAAAGGGATAGGCGGTATAGATAATGGATGGATTATATTTAATTTGTGTCTAAATGTTATAAACAAACAAGTACTGATA